>NW_028270182.1:13073313-13210813 GCF_037043375.1 Chiloscyllium plagiosum
GAGAGAGGGGGGGGGAGAGAGAGGGAGAGGGAGAGGTAGAGGAGGGGGAGAGAGAGAGAGAGGGAATGAAAAGACAGAGAGAGAGAGGGGGATAGAGGGGGGGTGGAGAGAGAGAAAGATAGGGAGAGAAAGAGGGAGGGGAGAAAGAAAGGAAGAGAGAGGAGGAGGGGAGAGAGAGATGGGGGTCAGTGGGGAGGGACATGGGGGGGTGGAAGATGCGGGAGAGGTGAGGGATAGAGAGCATGGAGGAAAGAGAGAGAACAACAGAGAGGTGCAAGGGAGGGAGATCATGGGAATGGAGGAGGTAGAGAAAGAGAAGGGGGTGGTGGAAGAGGGAAGGGGGAGAGAGGGAGGGAGATAAGGGGAGGGAAAGAAAGCGAAGGGAGGGAGATAGTGAGGGTGGTGGTGGGAGGAGAGGATGGGAGAGTGAGAAAAGGAGGGATGGAGACAGAGAAGGGAATGAGGGAGCAGAGAGAGAAGGGCAAGGAGAGAGCGAGGGGAGGGAGAGAAGGGGAAGGGAGGGAGAGAGAAAGGGGAGAAGATGATGGGGTAGAGAGAAGGAGGGTTTGGTGGGAAAGGAAGGAGGATTCACACAGAGAAAGGAGAGAGAGAGGGAGAGAGAGAGAGGGAGAAGGAGAGAGAGAAATTGAGAGGGGGGAAGAGAGGGAGGGAGTGAGAGAGAGGGAGGGAGTGAGAGAGAGAGGGAGGGAGGGAGAGAGAAGAAAAGACAGAGGGAGAGAGGGAGAGAGAGAAAGGGAGGGGAGAGAGGGGGAGATAGAGAGAGGGAGGAAGAGAGAGAGAGAGAGTGAAAGAGAGAAGGGAAAGGGAGAGGGAGGAGAGGGGGGAGGGGGCGAGAGGAGGGAGAGAAAGGGAGGGAAGGAGAGAGAGAACAAGAGGGAGTAAGAGAGGAGAAGAGAAAGGGAGAGAAAGAAGGGTGGGGAGAGTGAGGGAGAGCGGGGGGGAGAGAGCGAGTGAGAGAGAGAGAGAAAGGGTCATAGAGAGAGAGGGGAGAGGGAGAGAGAGAGAGAGAGGCAGAGAGGGACAGAGAGAGAAAGTGAGGGAGAGAGAATGTGAGAGAGAGAGGGAGTGGGGGAGAGAGAGTGAGGGAGAATGAGGGGGAGGGAAGAGGGGAGAGAGAGAGGGAGGGAGAGAGAGAGTGAGGGGAGAGCGTGACAGGGAGAAAGTTGGAGAGAGAGGGTGAGTGAGAGTGAGAGGGGGAGGGAGGGAGAGAAAAGGAGAGAAAGGGGAGGGAGGAATAGAGAGAGGGAGGGATGGAGGGAGAGAAAGAGTGAGAGAGGGAGAGAGGATGGAGAGAGAGGAAGAGAGAGGGAGGGAGAGGAAAAGAGAGAGAAAGGGAGAGGAAGGGATGGAGAGAGAGAGGGAGAGAGAGGGGGGGAGAGAGAGAGGGGAAGACAGAGAGGGAGAGGGGGAGAGAGCGAGTGAGAGGGAGGAAAAGAGAGGAGAGAGAGGGGAGAGAAAAAGAGCGTGATGGAGAGAGAGAGAGTGAGGTAGAGTGAGGGGGAGAGGAGGAGGGAGCGAGTGAGGGAGAGAGAGGGAGAGGAAGAGGGGAGAGAGAGAGAGAGGAAGATGGGAGAGAGAGAGAGAGGAAGATGGGAGGAGAGAGGGGGAGAGAGGTGAAAGGGAGGAAGGGAGGGGGAGAGAGGGAGGAAGGGTGAGGGATGGAGGGAGAGGAAGTAGAAGGGAGGGTGACAGGAAGGGCGAGGCTAAGGCGGGGAGTGAGTTGGACAGCCTCCCCCATCGAACCCTTTCGCCAACTTCTTCTGGAAAACATTCCAATGTTTCAGCCGGAATCCCCTTTCCTGAGGCAGGGAATCCACAGGCCTCCCTACTCCCTGGGGGCGGGGGGGGGGTGAGGCATTTCTGTTCCTCTGCCCCCTGAACGGCCTACCCCTAAACCGAGCCCCCCACTCCCCCTCCCCCCCCCCACCCCAACCACCAAACATGAGTGTGTACGCCCTCTCAGAACAGAAAGTGGCCCTTCGGCCCATCGAGTCGACCCTGACCCATCGCCACTCACCCCACCCTGGGGCCTGAACCCTTGAGTGTTACGACATTCGAGGGCTCTGTAAAGGTTGGTGCGGATTCCCCCCTCTCCTCCCGCTGAATATCCCACCATTCCGGAAATTCCCTCCAAACGTCTTGCTCCTTCCCTCTGCACAGCGCGAGCATTCCATGCAGATCTGGGATCTGGATTATCGAATGGTGTGTGATAGCACTGGAAAGGCGATTGTACCGGATACTGCCCGGCCTGGAGGGATTTCCCAGGATACAGCCCGGTCTGGAGGATTTCCCGGGATACTGCCCGGTCTGGAGGGATTTCCCAGGATACAGCCCGGTCTGGAGGGATTTCCCGGGATACTGCCCGGCCTGGAGGGATTTCCCAGGATACTGCCCAGTCTGGAGGGATTCCCCGGATACTGCCTGGCCTGGAGGGATTCCCCAGGATACAGCCCGGCCTGGAGGGATTCCCCGGATACTGCCCAGTCTGGAGGGATTCCCGGATACTGCCTGGCCTGGAGGGATTCCCCAGGGTACAGCCCGGCCTGGAGGGATTTCCCGGGGATATTCCCCGGGATACTGCCCGGCCTGGAGGGATTTCCCAAGATACTGCCCAGTCTGGAGGGATTTCCCGGGATACTGCTCGGTCTGGAGGGATTTCCCGGGATACTGCCCAGTCTGGAGGGATTCCCCGGATACTGCCTGGCCTGGAGGGATTCCCCAGGATACAGCCCGGCCTGGAGGGATTCCCCGGATACTGTTTGGTCTGGAGGGATTTCCCGGGATACTGCCCAGTCTGGAGGGATTCCCCGGATACTGCCCGGCCTGGAGGGATTTCCCAGGATACAGCCCAGTCTGGAGGGATTCCCGGATACTGCCCGGCCTGGGAGGGATTTCCCGGGATATTGCCTGGCCTGGAGGCATTTCCGGGATATTGCCTGGTCTGGAAGAATTCCCAGGATATTTCCTGGTCTGGAGGGATTTCCCGGGATATTACCCGGTCTGGAGAGTTTCCGTTTTGAAGAGAGATTGGAGAGAGTGGGTTTGTTGCCCTTGGAGGAGCCAAGATCGAGATCAGACTCGATTGAGGTGGGCACAAAATATATGAGGGGCAGAGGTCAGGAGAGAAGCTTCCTCCATCATGGCTGGGCTTGGGGAGGGGGGAAATGTGGTCCAAGGGAAGGAGCAGAAGGTTTCGAGGGAATGTGAGGATCCAGAGGGCGGTGTGTCTCTGGAACTGACCGTCTGGAGAGACAGGAGGAGCAGAAAACTCGCAACACAGTGAAGGAGGAGCCAGGACTACAGGCCAAGCGCTGGGAAATAGGGATCAGGATAGTGACCAGCACACTCTTGGATGGGCTGAATGGCCCCCTTCCCACAATGTCGCTCTTCCGCGTCAAGAAATCCCGCATCCGAACGAGGAGAGGGGGAATGAAACACCAATCACTGCCGGAAGAGCGATTTAAATACTTTCTTTTTAATATAAAAAAAATGGAAGTATTTGACATCGAGAGATTCGGGCGTCATCACTCAACGGGGGGTGGGGGGGGGGGGGGCGCTAGTTGGCAATTGCGGGGGTCAACAGAGTAAGGGGGTTCTCCAAACCCTCCGGCCAATCCCAATCCTGAGTGAAGCTCCGACTCCGGAGCGACCGGGCCAGAAAACTCCCAAAAACAGAGCGTCGCATCGTCAAGTTACCTCACGCCAGGCGCGCTCAGTGTCACCTCCGCCTTCCCCCGACACCCCCACCCCCGGGGGGGTCACGGGAGGGGGACAGGTGCTTCCCTTGACCTTTTATTGCATCGATCGGGCCCCCGCCCGCCGCCTGTCTGGGCCACCGTACGGGTCCCAAACCGTGGTCGCCCAGCCTTTTAGCCGCCATTTTCTCGCCTCACTCACCGTTCCCCGCCAACCACACCCATTTCCCCCTCACACCTCACACCCTACAGGTGGCCACCCCACCCTCTGCCCCCTCCCCCCAACATCAGGTTGCCACATCCTCCTATCAAAATGGCCGCCGGCCCGTCTCCAGGGGCGACCCACTGGGAAAGACTGGCCAGTCAATGCCGCGTCTAAGTGCCATTTCGCCAGTTCTATTTCTTTTAAAACCGTTTTCTCTTTCCGGAGGTCTGTTTGGTTTTATTGAAAACATTCGGTCGTGGGATGAGGGCGTCGTTGGCTAGGCCGGAATCTACTGCCAGCCAGAGGGTAGTCAAGTGGCAACCATTTTGGTGGTGAGTGGGTACTCTTCCAAACTCAGGGGAATGGTAGCCTCGTTCAAATTGCTTTTTGGGGGAGCCGGGTGGTGAGGAAAGAGGAACAAAGTGAAGAGTTGCGGGGTGGAGGAGGAAGGCTTTCAAGGCCTTGAGTAGGCCTCAGGCTTTCTGGCTGCCAGAAAAGGGAGCCCAAGCGATGCTCCCGCTCAGCTTAGTCACAGTGGCCAACACATATGTAAACACATGGGGTAAAGACTCTGCAGGCGAGAGCCGCAAGGCATCAAGAGCTCGGATCGGGACGTGGAGGGGCCTACCCAGCATGCCGTTCTGTCCGCCTCTCCCCGGTCCTGGAGTGCGCCTTCAATGTGAAGGCCGGGATCCGAGCGTGTCACCTCTCCGCTGCGTTAGCTCCCTGTCTGCCCTCCTCCCCCCCACCAACTCCTCACCCGGCTTACATTGTCCTCTGACGTTCATGGGGGGGCACTGCCCATTGTACCCCCCTTTAGCCATCCCACTGATGCCCCAACGGGCGTCGGATTCGTGCAGGCTGAGTTGGGGTGGTGTCGATGGACCATCCCCGTAGATTTGATGTCCACCTCTCCTTGTCCCATGTGTGCACCCCTGTACATCCCCGCCAGATGGAGGGGGCGGGGGGGGGGGGCGGAGAGAGAGAGGGTGCCCCCCCTCCCCCTCTCTGGAGAGGGCTACGCCCAGTGCCGTGCCACGGCGTCATGGCAACAGTATCAGGAAGAAAACAAAAGTGCAAAACAAGTCCGGACAGAATTCCCAAAAGCTTTTCCCAAAGGTCCGAGATGCCAGAGGAGATCGAGAGACGTGTTGGGGTGGAAGGGCTCAGGAAATCGCATCCTCTCTCTCGCGCCCTCTCTCTGCCTCCTCCACCTTCCGTGCCTGGGTTATACTGATTCCACGTGACTCCCGGCTCAGTCAGTTGCGCCCTGGCCCTGGCGGTTTCAGCTGGGCCCTCAGGGTCTGGATGCTGGCCAGCAGTTTCTTCTGGTGCCCAGCGAGGGTCACGCCAATCCTCAACAGGTCCCTGCGCGAACACAAGGAAATGTCAGGCCTGAGGCCTACTGCCAACGCTCACGTCTCCCTCCCGCTCCCGCCCCCCCCCCCCCCCCTCCCCCCCCCCCCCCCCCCCCCCCACCACTTCCTCTCCGCTGCTTTATGCCAGGCCTGGCCTCTCCGGCCCATGGCGCTCTCTTCAATTGTCTACGCTCAAAGGCAGACCGGGTAAAACTCCCTCTACACCTTCAAACTGGACGTAAAGCCACCGCTCCCATCAAACACTCCCAGTACAGAGACAGCACGGGGTTTGATACAGAGTAAAGCTCCCTCTACACTGTCCCCCCATCAAACACTCCCAGGACAGGGACAGCACGGGGTTAGCTATAGAGTAAAGCTCCCTCTACACTGTTCCCCATCAAACACTCCAGGACAGGGACAGCATGGGGTTAGATACAGAGTAAAGCTCGCTCTACACTGTCGCCCCATCAAACACTCCCAGGACAGAGACAGCACGGGGTTAGATACAGAGTAAAGCTCCCTCTACACTGTCCCCAACAAACACTCCCAGGACAGGGACAGCATGGGGTTAGATACAGAGTAAAGCTCCTCTATACTGTCCCCCCATCAAACACTCCCAGGACAGGGACAGCACGGGGTTAGATACAGAGTAAAGCTCGCTCTACACTGCCCCCAACAAACACTCCAGGACAGGGACAGCACGGGGTTAGATATCTCGTGAGTATTGGCCTCTCATCAGGAAGGGGAGGTGGGGCAGATACGCGGGAACATGGTGCCCCCACCCTAACCCTGGCACATTCCCTGCTCCGACTCGGAAATATATCCGCAGTTCCCTCAGCGTCGCTGGGTCGAATCGGGGAACTCCCTCCTCGCCGTGCGTGGGTCAACACAGGGGGATGGCAGAGTGTCAAGATGGCGGCTCACCCAGCATCCCTTGCCTTCCCGAAGGGGATCAATCACGGAATGGAGCGGTCGGGGGGGTAACGGAGCAGATCCTGGCCCTGGGGGAGCGAGGAAGGACGTGGCAGTAGCAGTAGGCCGAGGTGGGGATGGGGGTGGGGTGGGTGATGGAATACTCACTCCGCTGAGATCTGAGTGACCAGGTCGAAGGTCGTGAAGCCGGCGTTGACGAAATTCTCCTCATAGCGGCCCATCTTGATCACGTCGAGCCAGTCTCCCACCGTGGAGAATGTAGTGTAGTGGGGGGTCCCGCGGTCCAGAAGGGGCTGTGAGGGCCTGGGGGGTAGGGGTAGGGGGGTACAGAACAGGAGGTGAAAGTCACTTGGCGTGTGGTCCGGGTGGTCAGAGAAACGTGCGTCTCTCTCTCTCTCTCTGCTGCCCCCACCACCCCCCAACACAATGTGGCCGATGCAGTGCTCCTCTAAACCTTAGCACCCTGTCAGCAAGTGCACAGTGCGATCCCACTGAGCCGAAGTCAGATTCCAGTCGTCCAATGCGTCAACGCCCCTCCCCCGTTCCACCCCGGGATTTATTTGGCTTCTTTTTCTCTCAAAGCAATGTTCTCCCCCTCCTCCCCAACGAGGGGGTGGGGTCTTTGGCATTATGTGCCACACGGGACTCTTGGCACCGCAGCGCCAACCCCTCGAACCCCTTGGGCTGCACACTGACTCCGGGCAGGGGCGAGGGGAAAGCCTTTCCCGCTAGGCCGCAGCTGAGCCCCAGGCTCAGAGAGGGCCCCAAGTTTTGTCGTCAAGGAGGTTCGGATGTCCAACAGATCAGCGTCGCTCTGCTCCATTTTATCCCCGCGTGTTCCTCCCGCCCCCCCCCCAGAGCGGGATCATGAGGTCGGGAATTGTATCGGGAAGCGGGGATTGGTGGGGGCGCGGGGGTACGGTAAGGGGACGGACACAACCGCCCATCTCCCCTCTTGGTGTCACGAAACAAAATGGCCGCTGTGCGGGCGGGGAAATGCCAAGCCAAGGGCAGGTCGCCAACCGGGCTGGCACTGAGGGCATCGCCCCTCAGGGTGCCACGCTCCCGTCCACAGCTTGTTCCCCATTAGTTCTTCCACACCCTGAGGGTGGTGGGGTGGGGTGGGGTGGCTCCCTGGCCTGGGGAGGGCCGTCTGACCGATCGCTAACCCGTACTCCCCTCCAACCTGACTTTGCCTGCTCAATGTTCACTCCCCCCCCCCCCCCACACCCCCTAACCCCAGGAACACTGGAGACACTGCGAGGATAGGTTGCAGTGTGGAGGGACCGTTGCTATTGGTTACGGAGGGGCTACCTGTTGAGGAGTTTACAGGAGTGAGAGACACGGCCTGGTCGAAACGTACAGGATCCGTGTGGGAGGGGAGGGGGTCGGATTTGATGGTGGGTGGTGGGGGGAGAGATGTGGAGAGGTTGGGGCCCCACAGTAGCTCAGTGGTTAACACTGCTGCCTCACAGCGCCAGGGACCCAGGGTTCGATTCCTGCCTCGGGGCAAACTGTCTGTGTGGTTTTCCTCCGGGTGCTCCAGTTTCCTCCACAGTCCAAAGATGTGCAGGTTAGGGTGGATTGGCCGTGCTAAATTACCCATAGTGCCCAGGGATGTGCAGGTTAGGGTGAATTGGCCGTGCTAAATTACTCATAGTGCCCAGGGATGTGCAGGTTAGGGTGAATTGGCCGTGCTAAATTACCATAGTGCCCAGGGATGTGCAGGTTAAGGTGAATTGGCCGTGCTGAATTACCCATAGTGCCCAGGATGTGCAGGTTAGGGTGAATTGGCCGTGCTAAATTACCCATGGTGTCCAGGATGTGCAGGTTAGGGTCCGGACAGGCCCGGAGGGTGGGACTGTTTGGCAGGGAGGATGCTGGAGGGCGAGGAGGGGGCCAGGCTCGAGCCAACGAGTGAGCGTGTCGGCGCAGCGGCTGAGGTGACTCACGCTCCGTGTTCCCGCGTGACGATCTTCAGGCTGGCCGGGTTACGGATCAGCTTGTCCAGGGCGCCGACGATGAGGCCGAACCGAGGCCTGGCGTTCCGCTCCTTCTGCCAACAGTCCAGCATCAGCTGGTGCAGCGAGGTGGGGCACTCCGTCGGCGGGGGCAACCGGTAATCTGCTCGATGGCGTTGATCACCTGAGGGGGAGAGAGCGCAGGCCATTAGCCCCACGGGGCGGGGAGGGGGCAGCAGGGGCTCCCGTTTCCGGGGAGCTGAGGGGGGATAGGTCAGAGGTCACGAGGTGACAGGTCGTGATAAGGATTTGAGAGTCAAAGCCGACATGAGACCTCGGGAGTCAGGAGCCTGGGGGTGGGGGGAATGCCCAGAGACCCGGAGGTGAGGCCTAGGGAGACAGGGGAGCCTGGGGGTGAGGCCTAGGGAGATGGGGGGCCCAGGGTGAGGCCTAAGGAGTTTGGGACCAGGGTGTGAGGCCTAGGGGGTTTGGGACCAGGGTGTGAGGCCTAGGGGGTTTGGGACCAGGGTGTGAGGCCTAGGGGGTTTGGGACCAGGGTGTGAGGCCTAGGGGGTTTGGGACCAGGGTGTGAGGCCTAGGGGGTTTGGGACCAGGGTGTGAGGCCTAGGGGGTTTGGGACCAGGGTGTGAGGCCTAGGGGGTTTGGGACCAGGGGTGTGAGGCCTAGGGAGTTTGGGACCAGGGTGTGAGGCCTAGGGGGTTGGGACCAGGGTGTGAGGCCTAGGGGGTTTGGGACCAGGGTGTGAGGCCTAGGGGGTTTGGGACCAGGGTGTGAGGCCTAGGGGGTTTGGGACCAGGGTGTGAGGCATAGGGGGTTTGGGACCAGGGTGTGAGGCCTAGGGGGTTTTGGGACCAGGGTGTGAGGCCTAGGGAGTTTGGGACCAGGTGTGAGGCCTAGGGGAGTTTGGGACCAGGGTGTGATGCCTAGGGGGTTTGGGACCAGGGTGTGAGGCCTAGGGAGTGTGAGGCCTAGGGAGTTTTGGGACCAGGGTGTGAGGCCTCGGGGGTTTGGGACCAGGGTGTGAGGCTTAGGGAGTTTGGGACCAGGGTGTGAAGCCTAGGTAGACGGGGAACAAAGGTGAGACCTAGGGAGTCAGGTCCCAGAGAGTGAGGCCTTGGAAGTTTGGGGACAGGATTAAAGAGGATGGGGTTAAAGGGGATGGGGTGAGGGAGAGGAGGGAAGCTGGCAGGTTCTGGAATACTCACATCCTGGTTCGACATATCCCAGTATGGCCTTTCTCCGTAGGACATCACCTCCCACATGACAATTCCGTAACTCCACACGTCGCTGGCCGTGGTGAACTTGCGGAAAGCTATGGCTTCTGGAGCGGTCCATCGGATTGGGATTTTTCCGCCCTGTGTCGGAAGAAAGGGAAATCAGCAATTAAACCAGAACGCGACCCAGAGAGCCGAAGGTTCTCACATTCCCTCAGCTCCATCCCCAACCTGCCTCACGATTGGAAGATGACTGTAATAAAACACTCGTAATTATCATCGTCCGGCCAATCGCCAACCGTTCAAAATGGCTGACACACAGCTGCCCCCATCCCGAATGGGTCTCTCCGTCATCAGCAACACTCTATAATATCGCTGGATCACCGAGTGATCGACACTCAGAGTCATAGAGATGTCCAGCACGGAAACAGGCCCTTCAGTCCAACCCGCCCATGCCGACCAGATATCCCAACCCAATCTAGTCCCACCTTCCAGCACCCGGCCCATATCCCCCCAAACCCTTCCTATTCATATACCCATCCAAATGCCTCTTAAATGTTGCAATTGTACCAGCCTCCACCACTTCCTCTGGCAGCTCATTCCATACACGCACCACCCTCTGTGTGAAAAAGTTGCCCCTTAGGTGTCTTTTATATCTTTCCCCTCTCACCCTAAAACTATGCCCTCTAGTTCTGGACTCCCCGACCCCAGGGAAAAGACTTTGTCTATTTATCCTATCCATGCTGCTCATGATTTTGTAAATCTCTATAAGGTCACCCCTTAGCCTCCGATGCTCCAGGGAAAACAGCCCCAGCCTGTTCAGCCTCTCCCTATAGCTCAGATCCTCCAACCCTGGCAACATCCTTGTAAATCTTTGCTGAACCCTTTCAGGTTTCACGACATCTTTCCGATAGGAAGGAGACCAGAATTGCACGCAATATTCCAACAGTGGCCTAACCAATGTCCTGTACAGCCGCAACATGACCTCCCAACTCCTGTACTCAATACTCTGACCAATAAAGGAAAGCATACCAAACGCCTTCTTCACTATCCTATCTACCTGCGACTCCACTTTCAAGGAGCTATGAACCTGCACTCCAAGCTCTCTTTGTTCAGCAACACTCCCTAGGACCTTACCATTAAGTGTATAAGTCCTGCTAAGATTTGCTTTCCCAAAATGCAGCATCTCGCATTTATCTGAATTAAACTCCATCTGCCACGTCTCAGCCCATTGGCCCATCTGGTCCAGATCCTGTTGTAATCTGAGGTAACCCTCTTCGCTGTCCACTACACCTCCAATTTTGGTGTCATCTGAAAACTTACTAACTGTACCTCTTATGCTCACATCCAAATCATTTATGGAAATGACAAAAAGTAGAGGACCCAGCACCGATCCTTGTGGCACTCCACTGGTCACAGGCCTCCAGTCTGAAAAACAGCCCTCCACCACCACCCTCTGTCTTCTATCTTTGAGCCAGTTCTGTATCCAAATGGCTCGTTCTCCCTGTATTCCATGAGATCTAACCTTGCTAACCAGTCTCCCATGGGGAACCCTGTCGAATGCCTTACTGAAGTCCATATAGATCACATCTACTGCTCTGCCCTCATCAATCCTCTTTGTTACTTCTTCAAAAACTCAATCAAGTTTGTGAGACATGATTTCCCACGCACAAAGCCATGTTGACGATCCCTAATCAGTCCTTGCCTTTCCAAATACATGTACATCCTGTCCCTCAGGATTCCCTCGAAGGGCTGGCAAGATGGAGGCAGTAAGATGAACGCCCCCCCCCCCCACCCACCCCCTGCTCCACACCCCACACCCCCTGCCCCCTCTCCCCTGAGGTTTCTCACCAAGGTGCTGGTGTAAGTGGGATCCGAGGAATTCTCCTCCAGGAAGCGGGAGAGGCCGAAGTCGGAGACCTTACAGACTAGGTTACTGTTGACCAGGATGTTCCGGGCAGCGAGGTCCCGGTGAACGTAGCTCATGTCGGACAGATACCTCATGCCCGAGGCGATGCCCCTCAGCATCCCCACCAACTGGATGGCAGTGAACTGACCGTCGTTCTGCTGCAGGCCGGGGAGCACACACAGACAGACACACACACACACACACACACGCACACACATAAACACACACACACGTAAACACACACACACGTAAACACACACACAGACACACACACACACATAAACACGCACACACACATGCACATAGACACACACACACACGCACATACGCACATAAACACACACACATAAACACATACAGACACACACACATACATATAAACACACACACACGCAGACACATACACACACGCACATACACACACACACGCACAGACACACAGACACATGCACACACACGAACGCACACACACATACGCACACACACACATACGCACACACACATACGCACACACACACATACGCACACACACAGGCACAGACACACATGCACAGGCACACAGACACACGCATACACACACAGACACACACATACACACACAGACACACGCATACACACAGACAGGCACACACACAGATACGCGCACACGCATGTGCATGGATACACATACACACATGCACACACACACATACACACGCACACGGACACACGCACACACAGACGCACACACACAGACGCATACACACAGACACACGCACACACACAGACACACGCATGTGCATGGATACACGTACACACACACATACACACGCACACACAGACACACGCAAATACACACATACACACACAGGTACACACACATACACGAGTACACACACACAGACACACACAGGTACACACACACACACACAGGTACACACACACAGATACACACACATAAACACACACACGTATACACACACAGATACACACACACAGATACACACACACACACACGCACACGCACATAAACACACACACACATAAACACATACAGACACACACACAGACACACACACATACATATAAACACACACACGCACACATACATACACACACGCACAGACACACACACACGCAGACGCACACACACATACGCACACACACATACGCACACACACACAGGCACAGACACACAGATACACACACACACACAAACACACACATAAAGACACACACAGGTAATACACACACACACAGGTACACACACACACACAGGTATACACACACACACATACAGTTACACACACACACAGGTATACACGCACACACACACACAGGTACACCCACACACAGATACACCCACACACAGATACACCCACACACAGGTACACCCACAAACATACACAGGTATACACACAGGTATATACACACACACGTGTATACACACACACGTGTATACACACGTATACACACACACGTATACACACACACATATACACACACACATATACACACACACGTGTATACACACACGTATACACACACACGTATACACACACACGTATACACACACACGTATACACACACACGTATACACACACACGTATACACACACACGTATACACACACACGTATACACACACACACATGTATACACACACGTATACACACGTATACACACACATGTATACACACAGTATACACACACGTATACACACACGTATACACACACGTATCCACACATGTATACACACACACACACGTGTATACACACATGTATACACACACACACGTGTATACACACACATATACACACACACACGTGTATACACACACATATACACACACATGTGTATACACACACATATACACACACACACGTGTATACACACACGTATACACACACACACGTGTATACACACACGTATACACACACACACACACGTGTATACACACACGTATACACACACACACGTGTATACACACACGTATACACACACACACGTGTATACACACACGTATACACACACACATGTATACACACACGTATACACACACATGTATACACACACGTATACACACACACATGTATACACACACATGTATACACACACGTATACATACACATATACACACACACACACACAGGTATACACACGCACGTATATATACACACGCAGGTATACACACACACACGTGTACACACACACGTATACACACACACACACGTATACACACACAGAAGTATACACACACACATATACACACACACACACAGGTATACACACACAGGTATACACACACGTATACACACACGTATACACACACGTATATACACACATACACACACGTATACACACACACGTATACACACACACACACACACATATACACACACACACGTATACACACACACGTATACACACCCACGTATACACACACACATATACACACACACATATACACACACACATATACACACACACACATAGGTATACACACACATACACAGGTATACACACACATACACAGGTATACACACACATACACAGGTATACACACACACATACACAGGTATACACACACACATACACAGGTATACACACACACACATACACAGGTATACACACACACACATACAGAGACACACATACGTATACACACACAGGTACACACACGTATATACACACACACGTATACACAACACACGTATACACACACACGTATACACACACACAGGTACACACACACACGTATACACACACACACACAGGTATACACACACACACATGTATACACACACACAGGTATACACACACACACAGGTATATACACACACACACACACAGATACAGACATGAGAAGGAAAAACAACAACAACTGGTCAACATTTAATCACGAACACTTGGCCAGCAGAAACCCACCCCCTTCCCTGGGAAGATTCCGAACGCGGATGGAAACGCTCGCTGGAACTCTGGGATCCAGTACTGTCCTGGCGCAGAAGCACAGCGAGACTCTCCAGCCTTATCAGTCCCCTGCCTGCCTGCCTGTGGGATCGTGCTGTGCCCTCCTCAAGCTGTGCCATTGCTCTGGTGGGTGGGGGGGGGGGGGGGGGAAGGGGGTAGAGAGAGGGGGCAAAGGAGGGCTCAAGGAGGGGGTGGTCGTGGTTTCCTTTTGAAAGTGAAGGAGGCATGAAGAGGAGGCGCCATATGAATGCAGAGGCTGCGAACCCGGGGGTGGAGAGTTGGGGGGGGGGAGCTGTCGGCACTCACCCGCAGGAAGGAGTCCAGTGCCCCGTTCTCCATGAACTCGGTGATGATCATGACTGGGCAGCTGCTGGTGACCACCCCCTCCAGATGGATGATGTTGGGATGGTCGAATTGTCCCATGATGCTGGCCTCGCTCAGGAAGTCTCGTCGCTGGCGGTCTGTGTAGCCCCCTTTCAGCGTTTTGATGGCCACGTACGTCTCCCTCTTGCCCAGCACCTTCAGTCGCCCCCGGCAGACCTCACCAAACTCCCCTGCAAAATAAGGCAAGATGGCGTCAACAAGATGGCGTCAACAAGATGGCGTCCCTGACCTAGTCACCGTCCCCACTCCCACCTCATGCCTCCGGCATTCCCTCTGCTCCTGGTCCCTTCCAAAGGGCCGCACCTTCCCAGACTCTCTCTCCTGACAATTCCATCTTGCATTCCCAACGTGAGACATTTCAGGCCATCGACTCTGCAGGAGCCCTCAAAGGTGGGGAGGGGGAAGCACTGTGTCTTCCTCATGGATTAACCATCCAGCTGACTCCCCACACCCCAACCTTGACATCTGGGCCCTGATGAGGTGAAAAACCACATGGGGGTGTGGGGTGAGGGGGGGAGAAAGTGTCTTTCCTGGCCAATACTCAAGAAGTTGGGGGAGGGGGGGGGGGGGGGTTGGGCCAGAAAGCGGTGATTGCATTGGGATTTATCTGCAGGACTTGTGGAGGAAATGGGATGGGCGGACTCAGAGGAACTGGGGCCTAGCGCATCGCCAGGCAGAGGTCAGGAAAGGTGCAGGAAAAAAAATATTACAAAAGCGAATGGAATGGTAGCTCGTGTCTCACGGGGGATCGGGAGACAATGGGGGCGGAAGTCAGGCTTCAGATCATAAAGACAGAGCTGGTATATATCCCATCTGGGATAATTCGCGTTCAGCTCTGGGCACCACACCTCAGGAAGGATATTCCGTCCTGGGATGGAACGCCGCGGATCTGGATCGATTCCAACAAGGTCCCGACAGACACTGCTCCCATCTGGAGGACTGAAGGATTTGCGAGGGAATGACGGGGAGAAATTATTTTGTCCAGGGAGAGGTGGGTGGAGGGCGAGGAGATACCTTCACATTACAACCACGGCCTTCAGGGAGACATCGATAAGTGTTTCATCACAAAAATTTTGCGTCTCCCCTACTCCCTCCACCCTGCCCAACAAATCTAACAGTGCCGAGTGTTATAATTTCGACAGAGGGGGGCTCAGGGACATGAATTTGAGATGGACACGGGAGACCAGGAAACCAAAACGTCGTGGTGGTGGTGGGGGGGGGGGGGGGGGGGGGGGGGGAGACTTTGTCTTTCTCAGAGTTCTAGAATCCCCGGGCGCAGGCCATTCGGCTCATTGAGTTCACACCGACCCTCTGAAGAGCATCCCTGACCCGTTCCCCGTAATCCTGTATTTCGCCATGGCTACACCACTTGGCCCGCACATCCCTGGGCACTATGGGTAATTTAGCACGGCCAATCCACCCTAACCTGCACATCCCTGGGCACTGTGGGTAATTTAGCGTGGCCAATCCACCCTAACCTGCACATCCCTGGGCACTATGGGTAATTTAGCACGGCCAATCCACCCTAACCTGCACATCCCTGGGCACGATGGGTAATTTAGCACGGCCAATCCACCCTAACCTGCACATCCCTGGGCACTATGGGTAATTTAGCACGGCCAATCCACCCTAACCTGCACATCCCTGGGCACTATGGGTAATTTAGCATGGCCAATCCACCCAAACCTGCACATCCCTGGGCACTATGGGTAATTTAGCACGGCCAATCCACCCTAACCTGCACATCCCTGGGCACTATGGGTAATTTAGCGCGGCCAATCCACCCTAACCTACACATCCCTGGGCACAATGGGTAATTTAGCACGGCCAATCCACCCTAATCTGCACATCTTTGGACTGTGGGAGGAAACCGGAGCACCCGGAGGAATCCCACGCAGACACAGGGAGAATGTGCAAACTCCACACAGTCAGTCGCCCTGAGGCTGGATTCGAACCAGAGTCCTTGACGCTGTGAGGCAGCAGCGCTAACCACTGAGCCGCCAGAGGGCAGGAAATCCGTGTAGTTCTTTCCGGCAGTGGGCCGAGGTAGCTTTCAAATCAAGCAAGGAATCGAGGGGGAAAAGGGCTGGGAGATGGGGTGGAGGGTCTCATGGTATGGAGGAGCTGTCTCGATGGGCTGTATGGCCTGCCACTGCGGCTGCAGACAGCACCGCCCCTGGTGGGATGGTTGTAACTGCAGCTGGACCGGCGTACGTCATCGGTCCCCATCCCGAGTCCCACTGTCAGAACATGACAACATGATAGCACCACGGTGGGTTTCAGGCCAAGTCCGTACGCATCCACGATCCATTGGACTTAGCTGGAAAATCCCGACGAGCATTCACAAAGTGAGAAGGTATGGGATACAGGGATATCTGGCTGTCTGGGTACAGAATTGGCTGGCCGAGAGCAGACAGCAAGTGGTAGGGGATGGGAAGCATCCCGTCTGGAGTCTGCTGACCAGTGGGGTCCCGCAGGGATCTGCTCTTGGGCCTCCCGCTGCTTTTTATAAACGACTTGGATGAAGAAGTTAAGGGTGGGTTAGTAAGTTTGCCGATGATACAAAGGTGGGTGGTTTCGTAAATAGTGTAGAGGGCAGTTGTAGGCTACAACGAGACATAGACAGGATGCAGAGCTGGGCTGAGAAGTGGCAGATGGAGTTCAACCTGGATAAATGCGAAGTGATTCATTTTGGAAGATGGAATTTGAATGCTGAATACAGGGTTGGATGCTTGGCAGTGTGAAGGAACAACAGGATTTGGGGGTCCACGTCCATAGATCCCTCAAAGTTGCTACCCAAGTTGATAGGATTGTTCAGAAGGCGTATGGTGTTTTAGCTTTCATTAACAGGGGGATTGAGTTTAAGAGGCACAAGGTTTTGCTGCAGCTCTATAAAACCCTGGTTAGACCACACTTGGAATATTGTGTCCTGTTCTGGTCACCTCATTATAGGAAGGATGTGGATGCTGTAGAGAGGGCACAGAGGAGATTTACCAGGATGCTGCCTGGATTGGAGGGCTTATCTTATGAAGAGAGATTGAGTGAGCTAGGGCTTTGACATTGGAGAGAGGGGAGAGAGGTGATAGAGATGTACAAGATAATGAGAGGCGTAGATAGAGTAGACAGCCAGAGAACTTTTCCTCAGGGCAGAAATGGCTGTCACTAGGGGTCATAACTTTAAGGTGATTGGGGGAAGGTCTAGGGGAGATGTCAGAGGTAGGTTCTTTACACAGAGAGGGGTGGGTATGTGGAATGCACCATCAGGGGTGGTCGTAGAGTCAGAGACATTAGGGACAATTAAGCGAATGCTGGACAAGCACATGGACGGCAGTAAATAGAGGGGTGTGTAGGATTGGGGTTGATCTTAGATGAAGATAAATGCTTGGCACAGATGATGGGCAGAAGGGCCTGTACTGTTGTATGATCTACTCCAGGGTTTATCCCAGTCTGTACCCGGGGTTTATCCCAGTCTGTACCCGGGGTTTATCCCAGTCTGTACCTGGGGGTTTATCCCAGTCTGTACCTGGGGGTTTATCCCAGTGTGTACCTGGGGGTTTATCCCAGTCTGTCCCTGGGGGTTTATCCCAGTCTGTCCACAGGGTTTATCCCAGTCTGTACCCGGGGTTTATCCCAGTCTGTACCTGGGGGTTTATCCCAGTCTGTACCTGGGGTTTATCCCAGTCTGTACCCGGGGTTTATCCCAGTCTGTACCTGGGGGTTTATCCCAGTCTGTACCCGGGGTTTATCCCAGTCTGTACCAGGGGGTTTATCCCAGTCTGTCCCTGGGGGTTTATCCCAGTCTGTCCCCGGGGTTTATCCCAGTCTGTACCCGGGGTTTATCCCAGTCTGTACCCGGGGGGTTTATCCCAGTCTGTACCCGGGGTTTATCCCAGTCTGTACCTGGGGGTTTATCCCAGTCTATCCCTGGGGTTTATCCCAGTCTGTACCCGGGGTTTATCCCAGTTTGTACCCGGGGTTTATCCCAGTCTGTACCCGGGGGGTTTATCCCAGTCTGTACCCGGGGGGTTTATCCCAGTCTGTACCTGGGGGTTTATCCCAGTCTGTACCTGGAGGTTTATCCCAGTCTGTCCCCGGGGTTTATCCCAGTCTGTACCCGGGGGTTTATCCCAGTCTGTACCCGGGGGTTTTTCCCAGTCTGTACCTGGGGGTTTTTCCCAGTCTGTACCTGGGGATTTATCCCAGTCTGTACCCGGGGGTTTATCCCAGTCTGTACCTGGGGGTTTATCCCAGTCTGTACCCGGGGTTTTCCCAGTCCGTACCCGGGGGTTTATCCCAGTCTGTACCTGGGGGTTTATCCCAGTCTGTACCCAGGGGTTTATCCCAGTCTGTACCCGGGGGTATATCCCAGTCTGTCCCTGGGGGTTTATCCCAGTCTGTACCCGGGGGTTTATCCCTGTCTGTACCTGGGGGTTTATCCCAGTCTGTACCCGGGGTTTATCCCAGTCTGTCCTTGGGGGTTTATCCCAGTGTGTCCCTGGGGATTTATGCCAGTCTGTACCTGGGGGTTTATCCCAGTCTGTACCCGGGTGTTTATCCCGGTCTGTACACGGGGTTTATCCCAGTCTGTACCGGGGTTTATCCCAGTCTGTACTTGGGGGTTTATCCCAGTCTGTACCTGGGGGTTTATCCCAGTCTGTCCCCGGGGGGGTTTATCCCAGTCTGTACCTGGGGTTTTATCCCATCTGCACCCGGGGGGTTTATCCCAGTCTGTACCTGGGGGTTTATCCCAGTCTGTACCTGGGGGTTTATCCCAGTCAGTACCTTGGGGTTTATCCCAGTCTGTACCCGGGGGATTTATCCCGGTCTGTACCCGGGGGATTTATCCTAGTCAGTAACTGGGGGTTTATCCCAGTCTGTACCTGGGGGTTTATCCCAGTCTGTACCCAGGGTTTATCCCAGTCTGTAACTGGGGGTTTATCCCAGTCTGTACCCGGGGTTTATCCCAGTCTGTAACTGGGGGTTTATCCCAGTCTGTACCCGGGGGGTTTATCCCAGTCTGTAACTGGGGGTTTATCCCAGTCTGTACCCAGGGTTTATCCCAGTCTGTAACTGGGGGTTTATCCCAGTCTGTACCCAGGGTTTATCCCAGTCTGTAACTGGGGGTTTATCCCAGTCTGTACCCGGGGGGTTTATCCCAGTCAGTAACTTGGGGTTTTTCCCAGTCTGTACCCGGGGTTTATCCCAGTCTGTACCGGGGGGGTTTATCCCAGTCAGTAACTGGGGATTTATCCCAGTCTGTACCTGGGGGTTTATCCCAGTCAGTAACTGGGGATTTATCCCAGTCTGTACCCGGGGGTTTATCCCAGTCTGTACCTGGGGGTTTATCCCAGTCTATAACTGGGTATTTATCCCAGTCGATAACTGGGGATTTATCCCAGTCTGTACCGGAGGGTTTATCCCAGTTTGTACCAGGGGGTTTATCCCAGTCTGTACCCGGGGGTTTATCCCAGTCTGTACCCGGGGTTTATCCCACTCTGTACCCGGGGGTTTATCCCAGTCTGCACCTGGGGGTTTATCCCAGTCTGTACCCGGGGGTTTATCCCAGTCTGTACCCGGGGTTTATCCCACTCTGTACCTGGGGGTTTATCCCAGTCTGTACCCGGGGGTTTATCCCAGTCTGCACCCGGGGGTTTATCCCAGTCTGTACCCGGGGGTTTATCCCAGTCTGTACCCGGGGTTTATCCCAGTCTGTACCCGGGGGTTTATACCAGTCTGTACCTGGATGTTTATCCCAGTCTGTACCCGGAGTTTATCCCAGTCTGTACCTGGGTGTTTATCCCAGTCTATACCCGGAGTTTATCCCAGTCTGTACCCGGGGTTTATCCCAGTCTGTACCCGGGGGTTTATCCCAGTCTGTACCTGGGGGTTTATCCCAGTCTGTACCTGGGGGTTTATCCCAGTCTGTACCCGGGGTTTATCCCAGTCTGTACCCGGGGGGTTTATACCAGTCTGTACCCGGGGTTTATCCCAGTCTGTACCTGGGGGTTTATACCAGTCTGTACCCGGGGTTTATCCCTGTCAGTACCCGGGGGGTTTATACCAGTCTGTACCCGGGGTTTATCCCTGTCAGTACCCGGGGGGTTTATCCCAGTCTGTACCTGGGGGTTTATCCCAGTCTGTACCTGGGGGTTTATACCAGTCTGTATCCGGGGTTTATCCCAGTCTGTCCTTGGGGGTTTATCCCAGTGTGTCCCTGGGGATTTATCCCAGTCTGTACCTGGGGGTTTATCCCAGTCTGTACCCGGGTGTTTATCCCAGTCTGTACCGGGGTTTATCCCAGTCTGTACTTGGGGGTTTATCCCAGTCTGTACCTGGGGGTTTATCCCAGTCTGTCCCCGGGGGGGTTTATCCCAGTCTGTACCTGGGGGTTTATCCCATCTGCACCCGGGGGGTTTATCCCAGTCTGTACCTGGGGGTTTATCCCAGTCTGTACCTGGGGGTTTATCCCAGTCTGTACCCGGGGGATTTATCCCGGTCTGTACCCGGGGGGTTTATCCTAGTCAGTACCCAGGGTTTATCCCAGTCAGTAACTGGGGGTTTATCCCAGTCTGTACCTGGGGGTTTATCCCAGTCTGTACCCAGGGTTTATCCCAGTCTGTAACTGGGGGTTAATCCCAGTCTGTATCTGGGGGCTTTATCCCAGTCTGTACCCGGGGGGTTTATCCCAGTCAGTATTTGGGGGTTTATCCCAGTCTGTACCTGGGGGTTTATCCCAGTCTGTACCTGGGGGTTTATCCCAGTCTATAACTGGGGATTTATCCCAGTCGATAACTGGGGATTTATCCCAGTCTGTACCGGAGGGTTTATCCCAGTTTGTACCAGGGGGTTTATCCCAGTCTGTACCCGGGGTTTATCCCAGTCTGTACCCGGGGGTTTATCCCAGTCTGTACCTGGGGTTTATCCCACTCTGTACCCAGGGGTTTATCCCAGTCTGCACCTGGGGGTTTATCCCAGTCAATACCCGGGGTTTATCCCACTCTGTACCCAGGGGTTTATCCCAGTCTGTACCTGGGTGTTTATCCCAGTCTATACCCGGAGTTTATCCGAGTCTGTACCCGGGGTTTATCCCAGTCTGTACCCGGGGGTTTATCCCAGTCTGTACCTGGGGGTTTATCCCAGTCTGTACCCGGGGTTTATCCCTGTCAGTACCCGGGGGGTTTATACCAGTCTGTACCCGGGGTTTATCCCAGTCTGTACCCGGGGGTTTATCCCAGTCTGTACCCGGGGGTTTATCCCAGTCTGTACCCGGGGGGTTTATCGCAGTCTGTACCTGGGGTTTATCCCAGTCTGTACCCGGGTGTTTATCCCAGTCTGTACCCGGGGGGTTTATCCCAGTCAGTATTTGGGGGTTTATCCCAGTCTGTACCTGGGGGTTTATCCCAGTCTATAACTGGGGATTTATCCCAGTCGATAACTGGGGATTTATCCCAGTCTGTACCGGAGGGTTTATCCCAGTTTGTACCAGGGGGTTTATCCCAGTCTGTACCCGGGGTTTATCCTAGTCTGTACCCGGGGGTTTATCCCAGTCTGTACCCGGGGGTTTATCCCAGTCTGTACCCGGGGTTTATCCCACTCTGTACCTGGGGGTTTATCCCAGTCTGTACCCGGGGGTTTATCCCAGTCTGTACCTGGGGGTTTATCCCAGTCTGTACCCGGGGGTTTATCCCAGTCTGTACCTGGGGGTTTATCCCAGTCTGTACCCGGGGGTTTATACCAGTCTGTACCCGGGGGTTTATCCCAGTCTGCACCTGGGGGTTTATCCCAGTCTGCACCTGGGGGTTTATCCCAGTCTGTACCCGGGGTTTATCCCAGTCTGTACCCGGAGGTTTATCCCAGTCTGTACCCGGGGGTTTATCCCAGTCTGTACCCGGGGGTTTATCCCAGTCTGTCCCCGGGGGGTTTATCCCAGTCAGTAACTTGGGGTTTATCCCAGTCTGTACCCGGGGGTTTATCCCAGTCTGTACCCGGGGGGTTTATCCCAGTCTGTACCCGGGGGTTTATCCCAGTCAGTAACTGGGGATTTATCCCAGTCTGTCCCCGGGGGGTTTATCCCAGTCTGCACCCGGGGGGTTTATCCCAGTCAGTAACTGGGGATTTATCCCAGTCTGTACCTGGGGGTTTATCCCAGTCTGTACCCGGGGGGTTTATCCCAGTCAGTAACTGGGGATTTATCCCAGTCTGTACCTGGGGGTTTATCCCAGTCTGCACCCGGGGGGTTTATCCCAGTCAGTATTTGGGGGTTTATCCCAGTCTGTACCCGGGGGTTTATCCCAGTCTGTACCCGGGTGTTTATCCCAGTCTGTACCCGGGGGGTTTATCCCAGTCAGTATTTGGGGGTTTATCCCAGTCTGTACCTGGGGGTTTATCCCAGTCTATAACTGGGGATTTATCCCAGTCGATAACTGGGGATTTATCCCAGTCTGTACCGGAGGGTTTATCCCAGTTTGTACCAGGGGGTTTATCCCAGTCTGTACCCGGGGTTTATCCTAGTCTGTACCCGGGGGTTTATCCCAGTCTGTACCCGGGGGTTTATCCCAGTCTGTACCCGGGGTTTATGCCACTCTGTACCTGGGGGTTTATCCCAGTCTGTACCCGGGGGTTTATCCCAGTCTGTACCTGGGGGTTTATCCCAGTCTGTACCCGGGGGTTTATCCCAGTCTGTACCTGGGGGTTTATCCCAGTCTGTACCCGGGGGTTTATACCAGTCTGTACCCGGGGGTTTATCCCAGTCTGCACCTGGGGGTTTATCCCAGTCTGCACCTGGGGGTTTATCCCAGTCTGTACCCGGGGTTTATCCCAGTCTGTACCCGGGGGTTTATACCAGTCTGTACCTGGATGTTTATCCCAGTCTGTACCCGGAGTTTATCCCAGTCTGTACCTGGGTGTTTATCCCAGTCTATACCCGGAGTCTATCCCAGTCTGTACCCGGGGGTTTATCCCAGTCTGTACCCGGGGGTTTATCCCAGTCTGTACCCGGGGGGTTTATACCAGTCTGTACCCGGGGTTTATCTCAGTCTGTACCTGGGGGTTTATACCAGTCTGTATCCGGGGTTTATCCCAGTCTGTCCTTGGGGGTTTATCCCAGTGTGTCCCTGGGGGTTTATCCCAGTCAGTATTTGGGGGTTTATCCCAGTCTGTACCTGGGGGTTTATCCCAGTCTGTACCTGGGTGTTTATCCCAGTCTATACCCGGAGTTTATCCCAGTCTGTACCCGGGGGTTTATCCCAGTCTGTCCCTGGGGGTTTATCCCAGTCTGTCCCTGGGGGTTTATCCCGGTGTGTCCCTGGGGTTTATCCCAGTCTGTCCCTGGGGTTTATCCCAGTCTGTCCCTGGGGTTTATCCCAGTCTGTACCTGGGGGTTTATCCCAGTCTGTACCCGGAGGTTTATCCCAGTCTGTCCCTGGGGTTTATCCCAGTCTGTACCCGGGGGTTTATCCCAGTCTGTACCTGGGGGTTTATCCCTGTCTGTACCCGGTGGTTTATCCCAGTCTGTCTCTGGGGTTTATCCCAGTCTGTCCCTGGGGTTTATCCCAGTCTGTACCTCGGGGTTTATCCCAGTCTGTACCCGTGGGTTTATCCCAGTCGGTCCCTGGGGTTTATCCCAGTCTGTACCCGGGGTTTATCCCAGTCTGTACCTGGGGGTTTATCCCAGTCTGTACCCGGAGGTTTATCCCAGTCTGTCCCTGGGGTTTATCCCAGTCTGTACCCGGGGGTTTATCCCAGTCTGTACCTGGGGGTTTATCCCAGTCTGTACCCGGAGGTTTATCCCAGTCTGTACCCGGGGGTTTATCCCAGTCTGTACCCGGGGTTTATCCCAGTCTGTACCTGGGGGTTTATCCCAGTCTGTACCTGGGGGTTTATCCCAGTCTGTACCCGGGGTTTATCCCAGTCTGTACCTGGGGATTTATCCCAGTCTGTACCTGGGCGGTTTATCCCAGTTTGTACCCGGGGGGTTTATCCCAGTCTGTAACTGGGGTTTATCCCAGTCTGGACCCGGAGGTTTATCCCAGTCTGTACCCGGGGGGTTTATCCCAGTCTGTACCTGGGGGTTTATCTCAGTCTGTACCTGGGGGTTTATCCCAGTCTGTACCCGGGGGGTTTATCCCAGTCTGTACCCGGGGGTTTATCCCAGTCTGTACCCGGGGGTTTATCCCAGTCTGTACCCGGG
This sequence comes from Chiloscyllium plagiosum, assembly GCF_037043375.1. NCBI lineage: Eukaryota > Metazoa > Chordata > Chondrichthyes > Orectolobiformes > Hemiscylliidae > Chiloscyllium > Chiloscyllium plagiosum. The sequence goes on from NW_028270182.1 coordinate 13,098,152, forward strand.
GGTTTATCCCAGTCTGTACCCGGGGTTTATCCCAGTCTGTACCCGGAGGTTTATCACAGTCTGTACCCGGGGGGTTTATCCCAGTCTGTACCCGGGGGGGTTTATCCCAGTCTGTACCTGGGGTTTATCCCAGTCTGTACCTGGGGGTTTATCCCAGTCTGTACCTGGGGGTTTATCCCAGTCTGTACCCGGGGGTTTATCCCAGTCTGTACCTGGGGGTTTATCCCAGTCTGTACCCGGGGGTTTATCCCAGTCTGTACCTGGAGGTTTATCCCAGTCTGTCCCTGGGGGTTTATCCCAGTCTGTACCCGGGAGTTTATCCCAGTCTGTACCTGGGGTTTATCCCAGTCTGTACCTGGGGGTTTATCCCAGTCTGCACCGAGGGGTTTATCCCAGTCTGCACCTGGGGGTTTATCCCAGTCTGTACCTGGGAGTTTATCCCAGTCTGTCCCTGGGGGTTTATCCCAGTCTGTCCTGGGAGTTTATCCCAGTCTGTACCCGGGGGTTTATCCCAGTCTGTACCTGGGGGTTTATCCCAGTCTGTACCCGGGGGTTTATCCCAGTCTGTACCCGGGGGTTTATCCCAGTCTGTACCTCGGGGTTTATCCCAGTCTGTACCCGTGGGTATATCCCAGTCGGTCCCTGGGGTTTATCCCAGTCTGTACCCGGGGTTTATCCCAGTCTGTACCTGGGGGTTTATCCCAGTCTGTACCCGGAGGTTTATCCCAGTCTGTACCTGGGGTTTATCCCAGTCTGTACCCGGAGGTTTATCCCAGTCTGTACCCGGGGTTTATCCCAGTCTGTACCTGGGGATTTATCCCAGTCTGTACCTGGGCGGTTTATCCCAGTTTGTACCCGGGGGTTTATCCCAGTCTGTCCCTGGGGGTTTATCCCAGTCTATACCCGGGGGTTTATCCCAGTCTGTACCCGGAGGTTTATCCCAGTCTGTACCCGGGGGTTTATCCCAGTCTGTCCCTGGGGGTTTATCCCAGTCTGTACCCGGGGGGTTTATCCCAGTCTGTACCCGGGGGTTTATCCCAGTCTGTACCCGGGGGGTTTATCCCAGTCTGTACCTGGGGTTTATCCCAGTCTGTACCCGGGGGGTTTATCCCAGTCTGTACCCGGGGGGTTTATCCCAGTCTGTACCCGGGGGTTTATCTCAGTCTGTACCTGGGGTTTATCCCAGTCTGTACCCGGGGGGTTTATCCCAGTCTGTACCCGGGGGGTTTATCCCAGTCTGTACCCGGGGGGTTTATCCCAGTCTGTACCTGGGGGGTTTATCCCAGTCTGTACCCGGGTGTTTATCCCAGTCTGTACCCGGGGGGTTTATCCCAGTCTGTACCCGGGTGTTTATCCCAGTCTGTACCCGGGGGGTTTATCCCAGTCTGTACCCGGGGGTTTATCCCAGTCTGTACCCGGGTGTTTATCCCAGTCTGTACCCGGGGGGTTTATCCCAGTCTGTACCCGGGGGGTTTATCCCAGTCTGTACCCGGGTGTTTATCCCAGTCTGTACCCGGGGGGTTTATCCCAGTCTGTACCCGGGTGTTTATCCCAGTCTGTACCCGGGGGGTTTATCCCAGTCTGTACCCGGGTGTTTATCCCAGTCTGTACCCGGGGGTTTATCCCAGTCTGTACCCGGGGGGTTTATCCCAGTCTGTACCTGGGGTTTATCCCAGTCTGTACCCGGGGGGTTTATCCCAGTCTGTACCCGGGGGGTTTATCCCAGTCTGTACCTGGGGGTTTATCTCAGTCTGTACCTGGGGTTTATCCCAGTCTGTACCCCGGGGTTTATCCCAGTCTGTACCCGGGGGGTTTATCCCAGTCTGTACCCGGGGGGTTTATCCCAGTCTGTACCTGGGGGGTTTATCCCAGTCTGTACCCGGGTGTTTATCCCAGTCTGTACCCGGGGGGTTTATCCCAGTCTGTACCCGGGGGGTTTATCCCAGTCTGTACCTGGGGGTTTATCCCAGTCTGTACCCGGGGGTTTATACCAGTCTGTACCCGGGGGTTTATCCCAGTCTGTACCCGGAGGTTTATCACAGTCTGTACCCGGGAGTTTATCCCAGTCTGTACCTGGGGTTTATCCCAGTCTGTACCTGGGGGTTTATCCCAGTCTGCACCGAGGGGTTTATCCCAGTCTGCACCTGGGGGTTTATCCCAGTCTGTACCCGGGGGTTTATCCCAGTCTGTACCTGGGGGTTTATCCCAGTCTGCACCTGGGGGTTTATCCCAGTCTGTACCTGGGGGTTTATCCCAGTCTGTACCTGGGGGTTTATCCCAGTCTGTACCTGGGGGTTTATCCCAGTCTGCACCTGGGGGTTTATCCCAGTCTGTACCTGGGGGTTTATCCCAGTCTGTACCTGGGGGTTTATCCCAGTCTGTACCCGGGGGTTTATCCCAGTCTGTACCTGGAGGTTTATCCCAGTCTGTCCCTGGGGGTTTATCCCAGTCTGTACCCGGGGTTTATCCCAGTCTGTACCCGGGAGTTTATCCCAGTCTGTACCTCGGGGTTTATCCCAGTCTGTACCTGGGGGTTTATCCCAGTCTGCACCGAGGGGTTTATCCCAGTCTGCACCTGGGGGTTTATCCCAGTCTGTACCTGGGAGTTTATCCCAGTCTGTCCCTGGGGGTTTATCCCAGTCTGTCCCTGGGGGTTTATCCCAGTCTGTCCTGGGGGTTTATCCCAGTCTGTCCCTGGGGGTTTACCCCAGTCTGTCCCTGGGGTTTACCCCAGTCTGTACCTGGGGGTTTATCCCAGTCTGTACCCGGGGGTTTATCCCAGTCTGTACCCGGGGGTTTATCCCAGTCTGTACCTGGGGGTTTATCACAGTCTGTACCCGGGGGTTTATCCCAGTCTGTACCTGGGAGTTTATCCCAGTCTGTCCCTGGGGGTTTATCCCAGTCTGTACCTGGGGGTTTATCCCAGTCTGCACCTGGGGGTTTATCCCAGTCTGTACCCGGGGGTTTATCCCAGTCTGTACCTGGGGGTTTATCCCAGTCTGTTCCCGGGGGTTTATCCCAGTCTGTACCTGGGGGTTTATCCCAGTCTGTACCCGGGGGTTTATCCCAGTCTGCACCTGGGGGTTTATCCCAGTCTGTCCCTGGGGTTTATCCCAGTCTGTACCTGGGGGTTTATCCCAGTCTGTACCCGGGGGTTTATCCCAGTCTGTTCCCGGGGGTTTATCCCAGTCTGTACCCGGAGGTTTATCCCAGTCTGTACCCGGAGGTTTATCCCAGACTGTACCTGGGGGTTTATCCCAGTCTGTTCCCGGGGGTTTATCCCAGTCTGTACCTGGGGGTTTATCCCAGTCTGTACCTGGGGGTTTATCCCAGTCTGTACCCGGACGTTTATCCCAGTCTGTACCCGGTGGTTTATCCCAGTCTGTACCCGGGGGTTTATCCCAGTCTATACCCGGGGGTTTATCCCAGTCTGTACCTGGGGGTTTATCCCAGTCTGTACCCGGGGGTTTATCCCAGTCTGTACCTGGGGGTTATCCCAGTCTGTCCCTGGGGGTTTATCCCAGTCTGTCCCTGGGGGTTTATCCCAGTCTGTACCTGGGACGTTTATCCCAGTCTGCACCTGGGGGTTTATCCCAGTCTGTCCCTGGGGGTTTATCCCAGTCTGTACCTGGGACGTTTATCCCAGTCTGTCCCTGGGGGTTTATCCCAGTCTGTACCCGGGGGTTTATCTCAGTCTGTACCTGGGGGTTTATCCCAGTCTATACCCGGGGGTTTATCCCAGTCTGTACCCGGACGTTTATCCCAGTCTGTACCCGGAGGTTTATCCCAGTCTGTACCCGGGGGTTTATCCCAGTCTGTACCTGGGGGTTATCCCAGTCTGTCCCTGGGGGTTTATCCCAGTCTGTCCCTGGGGGTTTATCCCAGTCTGTACCTGGGACGTTTATCCCAGTCTGCACCTGGGGGTTTATCCCAGTCTGTACCTGGGGGTTTATCCCAGTCTGTACCCGGGGGGTTTATCCCAGTCTGTACCTGGGGGTTTATCCCAGTCTGTACCTGGGACGTTTATCCCAGTCTGCACCTGGGGGTTTATCCCAGTCTGTACCCGGGGGGTTTATCCCAGTCTGTACCCGGGGGTTTATCTCAGTCTGTACCTGGGGGTTTATCCCAGTCTGTCCCTGGGGGTTTACCCCAGTCTGTCCCTGGGGTTTACCCCAGTCTGTACCTGGGGGTTTATCCCAGTCTGTACCCGGGGGTTTATCCCAGTCTGTACCCGGGGGTTTATCCCAGTCTGTACCTGGGGGTTTATCCCAGTCTGTACCCGGGGGTTTATCCCAGTCTGTACCTGGGAGTTTATCCCAGTCTGTCCCTGGGGGTTTATCCCAGTCTGTCCCTGGGGGTTTATCCCAGTCTGTCCCTGGGGGTTTATCCCAGTCTGCACCTGGGGGTTTATCCCAGTCTGTACCCGGGGGTTTATCCCAGTCTGTACCTGAGGGTTATCCCAGTCTGTCCCTGGGGTTTATCCCAGTCTGTACCTGGGGGTTTATCCCAGTCTGTACCCGGGGGTTTATCCCAGTCTGTTCCCGGGGGTTTATCCCAGTCTGTACCCGGAGGTTTATCCCAGTCTGTACCTGGGGGTTATCCCAGTCTGTACCCCGGGGTTTATCCCAGTCTGTACCCCGGGGTTTATCCCAGTCTGTACCCGGGGGTTTATCCCAGTCTGTACCTGAGGGTTATCCCAGTCTGTCCCTGGGGTTTATCCCAGTCTGTACCTGGGGGTTTATCCCAGTCTGTACCCGGGGGTTTATCCCAGTCTGTACCCGGAGGTTTATCCCAGTCTGTACCTGGAGGTTTATCCCAGACTGTACCTGGGGGTTTATCCCAGTCTGTACCCGGGGGTTTATCCCAGTCTATACCCGGGTGTTTATCCCAGTCTGTACTTGGGGGTTTAACCCAGTCTGTACCCGAGGGTTTATCCCAGTCTGTACCTGGGGGTTTATCCCAGTCTGTACCTGGAGGTTTATCCCAGTCTGCACCTGGGGGTTTATCCCAGTCTGTACCTGGGGGTTTATCCCAGTCTGTACCTGGGGGTTTATCCCAGTCTGTACCTGGGGGTTTATCCCAGTCTGTACCTGGGGGTTTATCCCAGTCTGTACCCGGGGGTTTATCCCAGTCTGTACCTGGAGGTTTATCCCAGTCTGTCCCTGGGGGTTTATCCCAGTCTGTACCCGGGGTTTATCCCAGTCTGTACCCGGGAGTTTATCCCAGTCTGTACCTCGGGGTTTATCCCAGTCTGTACCTGGGGGTTTATCCCAGTCTGCACCGAGGGGTTTATCCCAGTCTGCACCTGGGGGTTTATCCCAGTCTGTACCTGGGAGTTTATCCCAGTCTGTCCCTGGGGGTTTATCCCAGTCTGTCCCTGGGGGTTTATCCCAGTCTGTCCTGGGGGTTTATCCCAGTCTGTCCCTGGGGGTTTACCCCAGTCTGTCCCTGGGGTTTACCCCAGTCTGTACCTGGGGGTTTATCCCAGTCTGTACCCGGGGGTTTATCCCAGTCTGTACCCGGGGGTTTATCCCAGTCTGTACCTGGGGGTTTATCACAGTCTGTACCCGGGGGTTTATCCCAGTCTGTACCTGGGAGTTTATCCCAGTCTGTCCCTGGGGGTTTATCCCAGTCTGTACCTGGGGGTTTATCCCAGTCTGCACCTGGGGGTTTATCCCAGTCTGTACCCGGGGGTTTATCCCAGTCTGTACCTGGGGGTTTATCCCAGTCTGTTCCCGGGGGTTTATCCCAGTCTGTACCTGGGGGTTTATCCCAGTCTGTACCCGGGGGTTTATCCCAGTCTGCACCTGGGGGTTTATCCCAGTCTGTCCCTGGGGTTTATCCCAGTCTGTACCTGGGGGTTTATCCCAGTCTGTACCCGGGGGTTTATCCCAGTCTGTTCCCGGGGGTTTATCCCAGTCTGTACCCGGAGGTTTATCCCAGTCTGTACCCGGAGGTTTATCCCAGACTGTACCTGGGGGTTTATCCCAGTCTGTTCCCGGGGGTTTATCCCAGTCTGTACCTGGGGGTTTATCCCAGTCTGTACCTGGGGGTTTATCCCAGTCTGTACCCGGACGTTTATCCCAGTCTGTACCCGGAGGTTTATCCCAGTCTGTACCCGGGGGTTTATCCCAGTCTATACCCGGGGGTTTATCCCAGTCTGTACCTGGGGGTTTATCCCAGTCTGTACCCGGGGGTTTATCCCAGTCTGTACCTGGGGGTTATCCCAGTCTGTCCCTGGGGGTTTATCCCAGTCTGTCCCTGGGGGTTTATCCCAGTCTGTACCTGGGACGTTTATCCCAGTCTGCACCTGGGGGTTTATCCCAGTCTGTCCCTGGGGGTTTATCCCAGTCTGTACCTGGGACGTTTATCCCAGTCTGTCCCTGGGGGTTTATCCCAGTCTGTACCCGGGGGTTTATCTCAGTCTGTACCTGGGGGTTTATCCCAGTCTATACCCGGGGGTTTATCCCAGTCTGTACCCGGACGTTTATCCCAGTCTGTACCCGGAGGTTTATCCCAGTCTGTACCCGGGGGTTTATCCCAGTCTGTACCTGGGGGTTATCCCAGTCTGTCCCTGGGGGTTTATCCCAGTCTGTCCCTGGGTGTTTATCCCAGTCTGTACCTGGGACGTTTATCCCAGTCTGCACCTGGGGGTTTATCCCAGTCTGTACCTGGGGGTTTATCCCAGTCTGTACCCGGGGGGTTTATCCCAGTCTGTACCTGGGGGTTTATCCCAGTCTGTACCTGGGACGTTTATCCCAGTCTGCACCTGGGGATTTAACCCAGTCTGTACCCGGGGGGTTTATCCCAGTCTGTACCCGGGGGTTTATCTCAGTCTGTACCTGGGGGTTTATCCCAGTCTGTCCCTGGGGGTTTACCCCAGTCTGTCCCTGGGGTTTACCCCAGTCTGTACCTGGGGGTTTATCCCAGTCTGTACCCGGGGGTTTATCCCAGTCTGTACCCGGGGGTTTATCCCAGTCTGTACCTGGGGGTTTATCCCAGTCTGTACCAGGGGGTTTATCCCAGTCTGCACCTGGGGGTTTATCCCAGTCTGTACCCGGGGGTTTATCCCAGTCTGTACCTGAGGGTTATCCCAGTCTGTCCCTGGGGTTTATCCCAGTCTGTACCTGGGGGTTTATCCCAGTCTGTACCCGGGGGTTTATCCCAGTCTGTTCCCGGGGGTTTATCCCAGTCTGTACCCGGAGGTTTATCCCAGTCTGTACCTGGGGGTTATCCCAGTCTGTACCCCGGGGTTTATCCCAGTCTGTACCCCGGGGTTTATCCCAGTCTGTACCCGGGGGTTTATCCCAGTCTGTACCTGAGGGTTATCCCAGTCTGTCCCTGGGGTTTATCCCAGTCTGTACCTGGGGGTTTATCCCAGTCTGTACCCGGGGGTTTATCCCAGTCTGTACCCGGAGGTTTATCCCAGTCTGTACCTGGAGGTTTATCCCAGACTGTACCTGGGGGTTTATCCCAGTCTGTACCCGGGGGTTTATCCCAGTCTATACCCGGGTGTTTATCCCAGTCTGTACTTGGGGGTTTAACCCAGTCTGTACCCGAGGGTTTATCCCAGTCTGTACCTGGGGGTTTATCCCAGTCTATACCCGGGGGTTTATCCTAGTCTGTACCTGGGGGTTATCCCAGTCTGTCCCTGGGGTTTATCCCAGTCTGTCCCTGGGGGTTTATCCCAGTCTGTCCCTGGGGGTTTATCCCAGTCTGTCCCTGGGGTTTATCCCAGTCTGTCCCTGGGTGTTTATCCCAGTCTGTCCCTGGGGTTTATCCCAGTCTGTCCCCGGAGGTTTATCCCAGTCTGTGCCAGCTCACAGAGAACCTTGGGAAAGACCCAAGGGAGCACATGACCTGGCGCAGACCCGTATGATTGGCCGTCGGTAATGCAGGAGGCCCCGCCACAGGGAGCTACCAGCCTGTCAGAGGCCGGCAGCTCGCCAGCGCCACGGGGAGTGCTGGCCAGTGCTGGTACTGCACCCGGAGGGGCAGGATGTTTGGGACGGTCTTGTGGGAGCCATGTTGGCGCTTCCCACCCCCCCCCCCCCCCCCCAGACTCCGCCCGCCCGCACGTGCACGCATGGAACACCCATGGACGTCAAGAAGCAACCCAGCCACGCAGCCCCGTCACCTACCAGCTCCTATAACCTCTTCGATCTTCACGTAGGAGATATCGATCTCCTTGGCAAACTCTCGGACGGCCTCATTGGGGTCCTCGTAGGTGAAGGGATCAATGTAGACTTTTATTCCCGGAATAGCTGCAGAGCAAACAAAGACTTGGTTACTAAGAATTTACCTTCAAAGCCTTTGGCTTCTCATAACAACACCTGTGTTCTAGCCCATCCGGGAGGATAGAACGGTGGGGGTGGGGTGGGGCAACTCAGATTTAGTCAACAGTGGAATCCTGTGAGTGTCAACAATAGCCTTCCCTCCTCCACATTCCTTGGTCCCTTCTCTTTTATTACATCATCATGAGGAACATGGCTTTACTGTCATACAGGCTTCAGTATTGGGTTAGGCCCGATCATCAAGACTAGGCCTGAGCGTCAAGTTAGGCCCAAACATAGCGCTAGGCCTCAGGGCTGTGTTAGGCCTGAACGTAGCGCTGGTCCTGATGGCTGGGTTAGGCCTGAACATAGCACTAAGCCTGAATGTTGTGCTAGGCCCAAACCACCGCTCTCCTGGGACTGCAGGTTCTGATGGAGACAGCCTGGAAGGCATCTGGGCTCAGTTAGCAACGCGCTGAACCTCGGAGTGAGAAGATTCTGGGTTCAAATCCCACCTCAGAGGTCCAAAACAAAAAATTCCGGGCAGTTGTCCAGTGTAGAAATGAGGAAGCAACTGCCTTGTCAGAGACTTGGTCCCCACCCCATCCCTCTTGATCTCTCCTTGACCCTTGGGTCTTACCAGTCCATGTTGACCAATTTTCCCAAATTGAACCAGCTGCATTTGCCCATATCCCTCTAAACCCTTTCTATTCCTATACCTTTTAAAAACTGTAATTGTACCAGGCTCCACCACTTCCTCTGGCACCTCATTCCGTACAAGTACCACCCTCTGTGTGGAAAAGTTGCCCCTCAGGTCCCTTTCCCCTCACAACTTAATCCTATGCTCTCTACTTCTGGACTCCCCCACCCTTGGGAAAAGACCATTGTCTCCCACCTGATCCAACCCCTTCGCGATTTTATAAACCTCTATAAGGTCACCCTTCAACCTCCTACGTTCCATTCCCGGGAACATCCTGGTAAATCTCTTCTGAACCCTCTCCAGCTTCATAACATCTTTCCTGTAACAGGGTGACCAGAACTAGACACCACCAGGGATATGTTTCCCACCCCACCCCTTTCCGCCTTCCGCAAAGACCGTTCCCTCCGTGACTACCTGGTCAGGTCCACACCCCCCCTACAACCCACCCTCCCATCCTGGCACTTTCCCCTGCCACCGCAGGAACTGTAAAACCTGTGCCCACACCTCCTCCCTCACCTCATCCAAGGCCCTAAAGGAGCCTTCCACATCCATCAAAGTTTTACCTGCACATCCAACAATATCATTTATTGTATCCGTTGCTCCTGATGCGGTCTCCTCTACATTGGGGAGACTGGGCGCCTCCTAGCAGAGCGCTTTAGGGAACATCTCTGGGACACCCGCACCAATCAACCACACCGCCCCGTGGCCCAACATTTCAACTCCCCCTCCCCTCTGCCGAGGACATGGAGGTCCTGGGCCTCCTTCACCGCCGCTCCCTCACCACCAGACGCCTGGAGGAAGAACGCCTCATCTTCCGCCTCGGAACACTTCAACCCCAGGGCATCAATGTGGACTTCAACAGCTTCCTCATTTCCCCTTCCCCCACCTCACCCTAGTTCCAAACTTCCAGCTCAGCACTGTCCCCTTGACTTGTCCGGACTTGTCCGACCTGCCCAGCTCCTTTTCCACCTATCCACTCCACCCTCTCTTCCCTGACCTATCACCTTCATCTCCTTCCCCACCTACCTATTGTACTCTATGCCACTCTCTCCCCACCCCCACCCTCCTCTAGCTTATCTCTCCACGCTTCAGGCACTCTGCCTTTATTCCTGATGAAGGGCTTTTGCCCGAAACGTCGATTTCGCTGCTCCTCGGATGCTGCCTGAACTGCTGTGCTCTTCCAGCACCACTGCAGAAGGAGGCCTCATTAACGTCCTCAACATGACGTCCCGGCTCCTGTACTCCAAGGTCTGAGCAGTGAAGGTAAACGTGCTAAACGCCTTGTTAACTGCCCCGTTGACCTGTGACTCAAGTTTCAATGAACTATGCCCCCAGTTGTGTTCCCACTCAGACTTTTCCCATCTCAAGTGTTCCATTTACAAGATGCACTACAGAAACTCCCAAAGATCCTCAAACCCATGACCACTTCCATCTGGATGGATACTTTTAAGGGCAGCACGGTGGCTCAGTGGTTAGCACTGCTGCCTCACGGCGCCAGGGACCCGGGTTCAATTCCACCCTCCGGCTTACTGTCTGTGTGGAGTTTGCACATTCTCCCCGTGTCTGCGTGGGTTTCCTCCAGGTGCTCCGGTTTCCTCCCACAGTCCAAAGGTTAGGTTGGAGTGGCCGTGCTAAATTACCCACAGTGCTCAGGGATGTGCAGGTTAGGGTAGATTGGCCGTGCTAAATTACCCATAGTGCCCAGGGATGTGCAGGTTAGGGTGGATTGGCCGTGCTAAATTACCCACAGTGCTCAGGGATGTGCAGGTTAGGGTGGATTGTCCGTGCTAAATTACCCATAGTGCCCAGGGATGTGCAGGTTAGGGTGGATTGGCCACGCTAAATTACCCATAGTGCCCAGGGATGTGCAGGTTAGGGTGGATTGGCCATGCTAAATTACCCCATAGTGTCCAGGGATGTGCAGGTTAGGGTGGATTGGCTGTGCTAAATTACCCATAGTGCCCAGGGATGTGCAGGTTAGGTATGAGGAAATGCATGGTTACAGGGATAGGTCTGGATAGGATACCCTTTGGAGGGTCAGGGTGGACTTGTTGGGCTGAATGGCCTGTTTCCACAGTGGTGATGGGGGGGGGGGGCGGGAGGGGATTCTTATGACAAAGACAGCAGATACACCACCACCTTCAAGTCCTTCCCTGTCCACTCCCCATGCTGACTGGGCTGCACAGGTCAGTGCAACACCGAGCGCCGAGGGGCCTGTTTAATGTTTAATGTTCTATATGTTCCTTCAGTGTTGCTGGGTCACAATTCTGGAATTACCTCCCTCAGGGCAGAGTGGATCAATCCACAGCCCATCGATCTGCAGTGATTTGAGAAGCCAGCTCAGCCCCACCCTCTCAACGGGCTGGTGACTGACTTGACATTTTTCAACATTTATGGGTATTTTTCTACATTTTCCTGGTTACTGGTTTCGCAATTTTAAACATTTTCAGTTTTCCTTGTTTACTGATTTGACATGTTAAACATTTTCAAACTTTTCCTAAGTTTTCCTGGTCACTAATTTCACACTTTCAAACATTTTCAAACATTTTCCTTAGTTTTCCTTGTTTACTGACTTGACATGTTAAACATTTTCAAACTTTTCCTAAGTTTTCCTGGTCACTAATTTCACACTTTCAAACATTTTCAAACATTTTTCTAAGTTTTCCTTGTTTACTGATTTGACATGTTAAACATTTTCAAACTTTTCCTAAGTTTTCCTGGTCACTAATTTCACACTTTCAAACATTTTCAAACATTTTCCTAAGTTTTCCTTGTTTACTGATTGGACATGTTAAACATTTTCAAACTTTTCCTAAGTTTTCCTGGTCACTAATTTCACACTTTCAAACATTTTCCTAAGTTTTCCTTGTTTACTGATTTGACATGTTCAACATTTTCAAACTTTTCCTAAGTTTTCCTGGTCACTAATTTCACACTTTCAAACATTTTCAAACATTTTTCCTGGTTACTGATTTGACACGTTAAACATTTTCGGGCATTTTTCTAAGTTTTCCGGATTTCACACTTTTAAACATTTTCGGGCATTTTCCTCAGTTTTCCTGGTTACTGATTTGAATTGAAGTCCTGAGCAGATCCTAGGTACCAATAAGCACTTCACTGAATCTGAACTGACCCGTCCACAGAGATGAGGCAAGAACTGCACACAGGACTCCAGATACAATGGTAACACCACCCTGAACAGCTGCAGCTAAATTCTCCTGACTCTTCTATCCCATTTCCCTTCCCATAAACAACAACATTCCATTGCAGTGAAGCGAACGGGCAAGAGGAATGCCGAGTATAATGCGGGGAAGAGAGAGGTTATGGCCGGACAGAGGAACTGAATTTTATTCCGACTGGGGAACAACCCAAGATTCCCAAAAAGCCAGCATCCAGGTTCAGTGTGGAATAGGGGAAGGCGAGTCGAATTGAATTCCGAGGGAATGGGGTATAAAAGTCAGGAGGTTTTGCTAAAGCTATGGAGGATATCATCAAGGCCGTACCTCAGGGACTGAGGAGAGATAGGCTGTTATCAGAGGTACTCTAGAGAGGGAGAGAGAGAGAGACAGACAGACAGCCATACACACACACAGACACAGAGAAAGACACAGAGAAAGACAGACAGACACACACACAGACAGACACACAGAGAGACAGACAGATAGACACACACACGGACACAGAGAGAGACAGACAGACACACAGACACAGAGAGAGACAGACAGACACACACATACAGACACATAAAGACACTGACAGATAGACACACACACGGACACAGAGAAAGACAGACACACAAACACAGACACACAGACAGACAGAGAGAGAGACAGACACAGATACAGAGAGACACACAGACACAGACAGAGAGACAGACAGACATACATACACAGACATACACACACAGACACAGTGATAGATACACACACAGATATACACACAGACAGAGACAGACACACACATAGACATATATACATACATACACACATAGACATATATACATACATACACACAGACATATACACAGAGAAACAGACAGACAGACTCAGAGACAGACAGACATACAGACACATAAACAGAGTCACATAGACAGATATACACACACAGACACAGAGGAAGAGACAGAGACAGACACACACACACAAACACACACACACAGATAGAGACAGAGAGAGATAGAGACAGACACAGTCTGAGAGAGGCAGACAGACACATACACACAAAGTGACACACACACAGACACAGAGAGACACAGAAAGAGAGAGAGACACACAGACACAAAGACAGAGAGAGAGAGACACACACACTGACACAGACACAGAAAGACAGAGAGAGAGATTGAAAGAAATACAGAAAGTGAGACAGAGGAAGAAAGAGAGAGAGACACACACATACAGAGAGAGAGAGAGAGATAGAGGGAGAGACAGACACAGAGAGAGAGAGATAGAGGGAGAGACAGACAGAGAGAGAGAGATAGAGGGAGAGAGAATGACAGAGAGAGAGAGAGATAGAGGGAGAGAGACTGACACACACATACACAGACAGAGGAGAGAGAGAGAGGAGTAGTGGTGGTTTAACTGGAGGGCCCCCACATCTCAGGGGACAGGGGAGGCTGAGAGCAGAGTGTTTCATGGTATCCTCAGCCAGTGCAGGAACTGAATCCCCCACAACCAGCCTCCCAGGCTCTCCCAGTCACTCAGTACGCTGAAGGCTGACACCCAGCGATGCTTTTAATCAGCCAGGCAGGGAAGTGGAGGTGAAGGTTAGGGTGAGATCCCATCAGCTGGGGCTGGGGGCGGGGGAACAGACCCGATGGGCTGAATGGCCTTTCGCTGCTCCTAGCCCTGATGGTCACTGACCTTCCCGAGCACCTGCTGCAGATTGAGTTTACCGTGACTCATCCGTCAGAGTCACTGTGTATCTCCGACACCCACAATCCCCTCGGATTACGGTAACAGCCCCCTCCGGAGTCTGATCCCAATCCCACCTTGCCCAGCCGCCTGAACTATTCACCCTTGGGAGGCTGCGCGGTATGCAGTCTAAGGGACGCTCGGAAGGAGGGTGTCACATTGGTGTTCCCGCTTTTCCCGAGCTGAGCACATTCCGATTCTGGAATTTCGAGGGGTGCGGTTGCTGACTCCAATTGGATGCCAACTTGAAGGTCACATGACAATTCCCTCAATTCACACATGCACCAATCGCCACGTCCCAAACCAATCCGCAAACATGGATTGGTTTATGGAACGTTTCTCGATGTTAGATTTGACCCTCCCAGTGATGGATAGCACCAAGGGACTGAATGGCCTCCTTCCCAATCTTCCACTCCATTCACCTATGCCCCAATCTCATGGAAGCTTCCGGACTCACTGATATTCGGAGGCAGCTTCTCGGAATAGTCAGGATCTCGTTTGCGTTGCTTCCTAAGAGGAGAAACCAGGACGAGTGTTAGTGCCGCACGAGGGAGTGACAGAATACACGCGGGATCCTGAGATATCAGAATTCCCTGCTTTACCCGACCTCCCAAACAGGAAACAGGGAAGGGCTGGTGCCAAGCCTGGAGAGGGAGAGAGAGAGGGAGAACACGCACGAGAGAGTGACAGAACACACGCGGGAGACAGAGAACGCACATGAGAGAGAGAAAACAAGCATGAGGGAGAGAGAGAAAGAAAGCGTGTGCAAGAGAGAGAGAGAGAAAGCATGTGCGAGAGAGAGAGAGAGAAAGCATGTGCGAGAGAGAGAGAAAGCGTGTGCTAGAGAGAGAGAGACAAAGCGTGTGCGAGAGAGAGAGAGACAAAGCGTGTGCGAGAGAGAGAGAGAGAAAGCATGTGCGAGAGAGAGAGAAAGCATGTGCGAGAGAGAGAGAAAGCATGTGCGAGAGAGAGAGAGAAAGCATGTGCGAGAGAGAGAGAAAGCATGTGCGAGAGAGAGAGAAAGCATGTGCGAGAGAGAGAGAGAGAAAGCATGTGCGAGAGAGAGAGAGAGAAAGCATGTGCGAGAGAGAGAGAAAGCATGTGCGAGAGAGAGAGAGCAAGAAAGCGTGTGCGAGAGAGAGAGAGAGACAAAGCGTGTGCGAGAGAGAGAGAGAAAGCATGTGCGAGAGAGAGAAAGAAAGCGTGTGCGAGAGAGAGAGAGAGACAAAGCATGTGCGAGAGAGAGAGAGAGACAAAGCGTGTGCGAGAGAGAGAGACAAAGCATGTGCGAGAGAGAGAGAGAGAGAAAGCATGTGCGAGAGAGAGAAAGAAAGCGTGTGCGAGAGAGAGAGACAAAGCGTGTGCAAGATAGAGAGAGAGACAAAGCATGTGCGAGAGAGAGAGAGAGACAAAGCGTGTGCGAGAGAGAGAGACAAAGCATGTGCGAGAGAGAGAGAGAGAGAAAGCATGTGCGAGAGAGAGAGAAAGCGTGTGCGAGAGAGAGAGAGAAAGCGTGTGCGAGAGAGAGAGAGAGACAAAGCGTGTGCGAGAGAGAGAGAGAGAAAGCATGTGCGAGAGAGAGAGAAAGCATGTGCGAGAGAGAAAGCATGTGCGAGAGAGAGAGAGAGAAAGCATGTGCGAGAGAGAGAGAAAGCATGTGCGAGAGAGAGAGAAAGCATGTGCGAGAGAGAGAGAGAAAGCATGTGCGAGAGAGAGAGAGAGAGAAAGCATGTGCGAGAGAGAGAGAGAAAGCATGTGCGAGAGAGAGAGAGAAAGCATGTGCGAGAGAGAGAGAAAGCATGTGCGAGAGAGAGAGCAAGAAAGCGTGTGCGAGAGAGAGAGAGACAAAGCGTGTGTGAGAGAGAGAGAGAAAGCATGTGCGAGAGAGAGAAAGAAAGCGTGTGCGAGAGAGAGAGAGAGAAAGCATGTGCGAGAGAGAGAAAGAAAGCGTGTGCGAGAGAGAGAGAGAGACAAAGCGTGTGCGAGATAGAGAGAGAAAGAAAGCGTGTGCGAGAGAGAGAGAGAGACAAAGCGGGTGCGAGATAGAGAGAGAGACAAAGCATGTGCGAGAGAGAGAGAGAGACAAAGCGTGTGCGAGAGAGAGAGAAAGCATGTGCGAGAGAGAGAGAGAAAGCATGTGCGAGAGAGAGAGAGAAAGAAAGCGTGTGCGAGAGAGAGAGAGAGACAAAGCGTGTGTGAGAGAGAGAGAAAGCATGTGCGAGAGAGAGAAAGAAAGCATGTGTGAGAGAGAGAGAGAGAGACAAAGCGTGTGTGAGAGAGAGAGAGAGAAAGCATGTGCGAGAGAGAGAGAGAGAAAGCATGTGCGAGAGAGAGAAAGAAAGCATGTGTGAGAGAGAGAGAGAGAGAGAAAGCATGTGCGAGAGAGAGAAAGAAAGCATGTGCGAGAGAGAGAGAAAGCATGTGCGAGAGAGAGAAAGAGAAAGCATGTGCGAGAGAGAGAAAGAAAGCGTGTGCGAGAGAGAGAAAGAGAAAGCATGTGCGAGAGAGAGAAAGCATGTGCGAAAGAGAGAAAGAAAGCATGTGCGAGAGAGAGAGAAAGCATGTGCGAGAGAGAGAAAGAAAGCATGTGCGAGAGAGAGAGAGAAAGCATGTGCGAGAGAGAGAAAGAGAAAGCATGTGTGAGAGAGAGAAAGAAAGCATGTGTGAGAGAGAGAGAGAGACAAGGCGTGTGTGAGAGAGAGAGAGAGAAAGCATGTGCGAGAGAGAGAGAGAAAGCATGGGCGAGAGAGAGAAAGAGAAAGCATGTGCGAGAGAGAGAAAGAAAGCGTGTGCGAGAGAGAGAAAGAGAAAGCATGTGTGAGAGAGAGAGAGAGAAAGCATGTGAGAGAGAGAGAGACAAAGCGTGTGTGAGAGAGAGAGAGAGAAAGCATGTGCGAGAGAGAGAAAGAAAGCATGTGCGAGAGAGAGAGAGAAAGCATGTGCGAGAGAGAGAAAGAAAGCGTGTGTGAGAGAGAGAGAGAAAGCGTGTGTGAGAGAGAGAGAAAGCATGTGCGAGAGAGAGAGAGAGAAAGCGTGTGCGAGAGAGAGAGAGAAAGCGTGTGCGACAGAGAGAGAGAGAAAGCATGTGCGAGAGAGAGAAAGAAAGCGTGTGCGAGAGAGAGAGACAGCGTGTGCGAGAGAGAGAAAGCATGTGCGAGAGAGAGAGAGAGAGAAAGCGTGTGCGAGAGAGAGAGAGAAAGCATGTGCGAGAGAGAGAAAGAAAGCGTGTGCGAGAGAGAGAGAGACAAAGCGTGTGTGAGAGAGAGCGAGAAAGCATGTGCGAGAGAGAGAGAGAGAAAGCATGTGCGAGAGTGAGAAAGAGAAAGCATGTGCGAGAGAGAGAAAGAGAAAGCATGTGCGAGAGAGAGAAAGAAAGCGTGTGCGAGAGAGAGAGAGAGAGAGAAAGCATGTGCGAGAAGAGAAAGAGAAAGCATGTGCGAGAGAGAGAAAGAAAGCGTGTGCGAGAGAGAGAAAGAGAAAGCATGTGCGAGAGAGAGAAAGAAAGCATGTGCGAGAGAGAGAAAGAGAAAGCATGTGCGAGAGAGAGAAAGAGAAAGCATGTGCGAGAGAAAGAGAAAGCATGTGCGAGAGAGAGAGAGAGAAAGCATGTGCGAGAGAGAGAAAGAAAGCGTGTGCGAGAGAGAGAGAAAGCATGTGCGAGAGAGAGAGAGAAAGCATGTGCGAGAGAGAGAGAGAAAGCGTGTGCGAGAGAGAGAGAAAGCATGTGCGAGAGAGAGAAAGAAAGCGTGTGCGAGAGAGAGAGAGAGAAAGCGTGTGCGAGAGAGAGAGAGAGAAAGCGTGTGCGAGGGAGAGAGAGAAAGCGTGTGCGAGAGAGAGAGAGAAAGCATGTGCGAGAGAGAGAGAGAAAGCGTGTGCGAGAGAGAGAAAGAGAAAGCATGTGCGAGAGAGAGAAAGAAAGCATGTGCGAGAGAGAGAAAGAGAAAGCATGTGCGAGAGAAAGAGAAAGCATGTGCGAGAGAGAGAGAGAGAAAGAAAGCGTGTGCGAGAGAGAGAAAGCATGTGCGAGAGAGAGAGAGAGAAAGCGTGTGCGAGAGAGAGAGAGAAAGCGTGTGCGAGAGAGAGAGAGAAAGCATGTGCGAGAGAGAGAAAGAAAGCGTGTGCGAGAGAGAGAGAGAGAGAAAGCATGTGCGAGAGAGAGAAAGAGAAAGCATGTGCGAGAGAAAGAGAAAGCATGTGCGAGAGAGAGAGAGAGAAAGAAAGCGTGTGCGAGAGAGAGAAAGCATGTGCGAGAGAGAGAGAGAGAAAGCGTGTGCGAGAGAGAGAGAGAAAGCGTGTGCGAGAGAGAGAGAGAAAGCATGTGCGAGAGAGAGAAAGAAAGCGTGTGCGAGAGAGAGAGAGAGAGAAAGCATGTGCGAGAGAGAGAGAAAGCATGTGCGAGAGAGAGAGAGAGAAAGCGTGTGCGAGAGAGAGAGAGAAAGCGTGTGCGAGAGAGAGAGAGAGAAAGCGTGTGCGAGAGAAAGCGTGTGCGAGAGAGAGAGAGAGAAAGCATGTGCGAGAGAAAGAAAGCGTGTGCGAGAGAGAGAGACAAAGCATGTGTGAGAGAGAGAGCGAGAAAGCATGTGCGAGAGAGAGAGAGAGAAAGCATGTGCGAGAGAGAGAAAGAAAGCGTGTGCGAGAAAGAGAAAGCATGTGCGAGAGAGAGAAAGAGAAAGCATGTGCGAGAGAGAGAAAGAGAAAGCATGTGCGAGAGAGAGAAAGAAAGCGTGTGCGAGAGAGAGAGAGAGAAAGCATGTGCGAGAGAGAGAAAGAAAGTGTGTGCGAGAGAGAGAGAGAGAGAAAGCATGTGCGAGAGAGAGAAAGAAAGCGTGTCCGAGAGAGAGAGAGACAAAGCGTGTGTGAGAGAGAGAGCGAGAAAGCATGTGCGAGAGAAAGAAAGCGTGTGCGAGAGAGAGAGAGAGAAAGCATGTGCGAGAGAGAGAGAAAGCGTGTGCGAGAGAGAGAGAGAAAGAAAGCGTGTGCGGGAGTGAGAGAATGTGTGTGAGAGAGAGAGAAAAATAACACAAGAACGTGAGAGAATGTAAGGGAGAGACAGAGAGAACACGTGCGTGAGAGAGAGAAGGTGGTTGAGGGAGTGAGAGAATGTGCGCAAGAGAGAGAGAAAACGCACGAGACAGAGAATGCGAGACAGAGAGAGAATGCGCAAGAGAGAGGTAGAGAACGTGTGTGCGAGAGAGAGAGAGAATGCGCGGGAGAGAGAGAGATCGCATGAGATAGACAGGAGTGAGAGTGGGAGAGAGCGTGTGAAACAAGGGGGAGAGATTGGAGACTGGGCAAGACACAGGGAATCTGGCCCCTCTGCCCCCTCCCCCCTCCTCCCACTCCGTTCCCCTGCCCTTCCCAGCAGCCCCTGGGGTGGGACCCTGGCCGTGAGACCAACAGTGACCTTTCACCCGAAGGAACCCTAACATCTCTCCCCCCCCCTACCCTCACCCCCCTGCCCCCGGGGTCGCCCCATACCCACCCAGTTGGCCCTCTCTCTGGGTGGGGGGAGGGGGTGGAATCGGCGATCGGGACCACGTTCCGATAGAATCGCAGGTGGGTGGGGGTGGGCTGCGTCTCTGACCCCCTCGCGCCCGGCTTTACCTGAGACAGAACACAGTGAGGACACCCAACACCAGGAGGACGAAGATGACGGAGGCTGAGCTGCCGATGAGGAGGAATTCCTCACGCCTACTCCAGGTTTCTGGAACGACATGGGGGCGGGCAGGGGTCAGTTCGACACCGTGACCACACCCCGCGTGAACACCAACTCCACCTCGCTGTCTCCTCTCCACACCCCCATTCCCAAATCCTAACGGCACACAGCGCCAGAGGCCATCAACTTGCGCACAGCGCGATCCCACACAGCCTCGCATCCGCCCTCCCACCCTCCTTCCTTCCCTCCCTGCTTCCCTCGCTGGCGTGGGGTCAGTCCGAGTTTACGCTCAGTCGGGGGGGAGTGGTTGAGGTTAGACGGGCCGAACTACGGGATTTAACTCTGAGGCAATGCATTCTGAGAAGGACAGGGCAAGGCAGAGACCTGTCCGAATATTCCCGAAAGCGACAGGGCCCGGGATTTAAGGGATGGACTGTCTGACCGGCAAAGGCTGGACAGGTTAGGGGCTCTACTCCCCAGGGTTTAGAGGAATGCGAAGTGTTGTCATGGAAACACATTAAGGGGTTCGACAGGGTCAATGCTGAGGGGGTGCACCACCCCTCACAGGGACAAAGCAGGACCAGAGGGCACAGTCTCAGGGTAAAAGGGGGGCCGATTTCTGAGGAGGAATTTCGTCTCCTGTGTATTGAAGGTCGTGAGACAGTGTCCCGGTGTGTATTGGAGACTGAGACAGTGTCCCGGTGTGTACTGGAGACTGAGACAGTGTCCCGGTGTGTATTGGAGACTGAGACAGTGTCCCGGTGTGTATTGGAGACTGAGACAGTGTCCCGGTGTGTACTGGAGACTGAGACAGTGTCCCGGTGTGTATTGGAGACTGAGACAGTGTCCCGGTGTGTACTGGAGACTGAGACAGTGTCCCGGTGTGTATTGGAGACTGAGACAGTGTCCCGGTGTGTATTGGAGACTGAGACAGTGTCCCGGTGTGTACTGGAGACTGAGACAGTGTCCCGGTGTGTACTGGAGACTGAGACAGTGTCCCGGTGTGTACTGGAGACTGAGACAGTGTCCCGGTGTGTACTGGAGACTGAAACAGTGTCCCGGTGTGTACTGGAGACTGAGACAGTGTCCCGGTGTGTATTGGAGACTGAGACAGTGTCCCGGTGTGTACTGGAGACTGAGACAGTGTCCCGGTGTGTATTGGAGACTGAGACAGTGTCCCGGTGTGTACTGGAGACTGAGACAGTGTCCCGGTGTGTATTGGAGACTGAGACAGTGTCCCGGTGTGTATTGGAGACTGAGACAGTGTCCCGGTGTGTATTGGAGACTGAGACAGTGTCCCGGTGTGTATTGGAGACTGAGACAGTGTCCCGGTGTGTATTGGAGACTGAGACAGTGTCCCGGTGTGTATTGGAGACTGAGACAGTGTCCCGGTGTGTATTGGAGACTGAGACAGTGTCCTGGTGTGTATTGGAGACTGAGACAGTGTCCCGGTGTGTATTGGAGACTGAGACAGTGTCCCCGTGTATATTGGAGACTGAGACAGTGTCCCGGTGTGTATTGGAGACTGAGACAGTGTCCCGGTGTGTACTGGAGACTGAGACAGTGTCCCGGTGTGTACTGGAGACTGAGACAGTGTCCCGGTGTGTATTGGAGACTGAGACGGTGTCCCGGTGTGTATTGGAAACTGTGACAGTGTCCCGGTGTGTATTGGAGACTGAGACAGTGTCCTGGTGTGTATTGGAAACTGTGACAGTGTCCCGGTGTGTATTGGAGACTGAGACAGTGTCCCGGTGTGTATTGGAGACTGAGACAGTGTCCCGGTGTGTATTGGAGACTGAGACAGTGTCCCGGTGTGTACTGGAGACTGAGACAGTGTCCCGGTGTGTATTGGAGACTGAGACAGTGTCCCGGTGTGTATTGGAGACTGAGACGGTGTCCCGGTGTGTATTGGAGACTGAGACGGTGTCCCGGTGTGTATTGGAAACTGTGACAGTGTCCCGGTGTGTATTGGAGACTGAGACAGTGTCCCGGTGTGTATTGGAGACTGAGACAGTGTCCCGGTGTGTATTGGAGACTGAGACAGTGTCCCGGTGTGTATTGGAGACTGAGACAGTGTCCCGGTGTGTACTGGAGACTGAGACAGTGTCCCGGTGTGTATTGGAGACTGAGACAGTGTCCCGGTGTGTATTGGAGACTGAGACAGTGTCCCGGTGTGTATTGGAGACTGAGACAGTGTCCCGGTGTGTATTGGAGACTGAGACAGTGTCCCCGTGTATATTGGAGACTGAGACAGTGTCCCGGTGTGTATTGGAGACTGAGACAGTGTCCCGGTGTGTATTGGAGACTGAGACAGTGTCCTGGTGTGTACTGGAGACTGAGACAGTGTCCCGGTGTGTATTGGAGACTGAGACAGTGTCCCGGTGTGTATTGGAGACTGAGACAGTGTCCCGGTGTGTATTGGAGACTGAGACAGTGTCCCGGTGTGTATTGGAGACTGAGACAGTGTCCCGGTGTGTATTGGAGACTGAGACAGTGTCCCGGTGTGTACTGGAGACTGAGACAGTGTCCCGGTGTGTATTGGAGACTGAGACAGTGTCCCGGTGTGTAACGGAAACAGAGACAGTGTCCCGGTGTGTATTGGAGACTGAGACAGTGTCCCGGTGTGTACTGGAGACTGAGACAGTGTCCCGGTGTGTATTGGAGACTGAGACAGTGTCCCGGTGTGTAACGGAAACAGAGACAGTGTCCCGGTGTGTATTGGAGACTGAGACAGTGTCCCGGTGTGTATTGGAGACTGAGACAGTGTCCCGGTGTGTATTGGAGACTGAGACAGTGTCCCGGTGTGTACTGGAGACTGAGACAGTGTCCCGGTGTGTATTGGAGACTGAGACAGTGTCCCGGTGTGTACTGGAGACTGAGACAGTGTCCCGGTGTGTATTGGAGACTGAGACAGTGTCCCGGTGTGTAACGGAAACAGAGACAGTGTCCCGGTGTGTATTGGAGACTGAGACAGTGTCCCGGTGTGTATTGGAGACTGAGACAGTGTCCCGGTGTGTATTGGAGACTGAGACAGTGTCCCGGTGTGTATTGGAGACTGAGACAGTGTCCCGGTGTGTATTGGAGACTGAGACAGTGTCCCGGTGTGTATTGGAGACTGAGACAGTGTCCCGGTGTGTACTGGAGACTGAGACAGTGTCCCGGTGTGTATTGGAGACTGAGACAGTGTCCCGGTGTGTAACGGAAACAGAGACAGTGTCCCGGTGTGTATTGGAGACTGAGACAGTGTCCCGGTGTGTACTGAAGGCTGAGACAATGTCTCGATCAGTCAGGGAAAGGGTGGGAAAGTGGGCGCGAGGAATGGTGGATCAGCTGCCGAAATGATGGAAAGACCCCCTGACTCTCAGAATGGCACCCTGCTTCTCCCCCCACTCCTTTGGGGTGGGAGTGGGCTGCTTGGCCCATCATGTCCACACCCAGACCCTGGATAACCCACCCCAGCCTGCACATGTCTGGGAATGGGATTTAGCATGGCCAATCCACCCTAACCTGCATGTCTTTGGCCTGTGGGAGGAAACCCACGCAGACACGGGGAGAATGTGTAAACCCCACACAGACAGTCGCCCCCGAGGCAGGAATCGAACCTGGGTCCCTGGCGCCGTGAGACAGCAGTGCTAACCACTGAGCCAGCGCGCCACCTCCATTTCAGTTGCTATTCCTTATGCTGTTATGTGTGAGTGTAGAGGAGAGATCTCGGGGGAGAATGGGGATACTGGCGCTGCTTCCCAGTTACAGAGGGAGGGAGGTGCAGGAGAAACTGCTCGCGAGAGAGAACGGGAGAGCCAGACGGTGCAGAGTCCTGGCAAAGGGTGACCGGAGCCGAAACCGGCACAGGGCTGCGGGATCTGGAAGTCCCACGCCCGAGACTGTGGCGGAGGCTGTTTCAATCCCGATCCAGGGAGGGGGAAAATGGGATTGGCACAGGAAGGCGGGGGAGAGCGGGTGGGGCAGTTGATTGGGACTATCCTACTCCCTGTTGTGGAGGGCTATCACGGACACCCCAGGCCCTTGTCATGAACCTGCGCCCAATCCCAGCCTTCGGACAGGCGTCCCCTTTCCCGGCCCACGCTTCTCGAGCACCCGGATGAAAATTTGCCAGCAAGAAAGAAATCAAAGTTTTGTTTAAGCACAAGGCCGCTCCGATCGGCTTTTCTGTTTTGGCGTTGAGTGAACGTTTAAGCTCTCGGGATCGCTCCATGCCCAGGGAGTGGGGGAGGGGCCTAGCACAGGTAAAAGCCTGGGACTCGCCTGTACCTCCTGACAGGGTCCGGAAGTCTTTTTTTCTGCTGAACGCGCCGTAGCCCTCCTCAGTCCTGGCCCGGACCTGCACCACGTAGGTCGCCCCGTTCCTCAGGCCCGGGATCACGGCAGAGTTGGTGATGCTGACGATGGATGAGGCGCTGCTCTCGTTGCTCTCCTGTGGTGGGGGGAAGAATTCAATCGACAAATTCAGACCGGGGTTTGGGAATCCTCCACCCCATCCAACCCGCCGCCTTGGCGTAGTGCCGCATCACGTCCTTCAAAGGCGTTGACCGCTGGCGATAGTGCCCAGGGATGCGCAGGTTAGGGTGGATTGGCCATGCTAAATTACCCCATAGTGTCCAGGGATGTACAGGTTAGGGTGGAGTGGCCGTGCTAAATTACCCCATAGCGTCCAGGGATGTACAGGTTAGGGTGGATTGGCCATGCTAAATTACCCATAGTGCCCAGGGATGTACAGGTTAGGGTGGATTGGCCATGCTAAATTATCCATAGTGCCCAGGGATGTGCAGGTTAGGGTGGATTGGCCGTGCTAAATTACCCATAGTGCCCAGGGATGTGCAGGTTAGGGTGGATTGGCCGTGCTAAATTACCCATAGTGTTCAGGGATGTGCAGGTTAGGGTGGATTGGCCGTGCTAAATTACCCATAGTGCCCAGGGATGTGCAGGTTAGGGTGGATTGGCCATGCTGAATTACCTATAGTGCCAAGGGATGTGCAGGTTAGGGTGGATTGGCCATGCTAAATTACCCATAGTGCCCAGGGATGTGCAGGTTAGGGTGGATTGGCTGTGCTAAATTACCCATAGTGCCCAGGGATGTGCAGATTAGGGTGGATTGGCCATGCTAAATTACCCATAGTGTTCAGGGATGTGCAGGTTAGGGTGGATTGGCTGTGCTAAATTACCCATAGTGCCCAGGGATGTGCAGATTAGGGTGGATTGGCCATGCTAAATTACCCATAGTGTTCAGGGATGTGCAGGTTAGGGTGGATTGGCTGTGCTAAATTACCCATAGTGCCCAGGGATGTGCAGGTTAGGGTGGATTGGCCATGCTAAATTACCCATAGTGTTCAGGGATGTGCAGGTTAGGGTGGATTGGCCATGCTAAATTACCCATAGTGTTCAGGGATGTGCAGGTTAGGGTGGATTGGCCATGCTAAATTACCCATAGTGCCCAGGGATGTGCAGGTTAGGGTGGATTGGCCATGCTAAATTACCCATAGTGCCCAGGGATGTGCAGGTTAGGGTGGATTGGCCATGCTAAATTACCCATAGTGCCCGGGGATGTGCAGGTTAGGGTGGATTGGCAATGCTAAATTACTCATAGTGCCCAGGGATGTGCAGGTTAGGGTGGATTGGCAATGCTAAATTACCCATAGTGCCCAGGGATGTGCAGGTTAGGGTGGATTGGCCATGCTAAATTACCCATAGTGCCCAGAGATGTGTAGGTTAGGGCAGATTGGCCATGCTAAATTACCCATAGTGCCCAGGGTTGTGCAGGTTAGGGTGGATTGGCCATGCTAAATTACCCATAGTGCCCGGGGATGTGCAGGTTAGGGTGGATTGGCCATGCTAAATTACCCATAGTGCCCGGGGATGTGCAGGTTAGGGTGGATTGGCCATGCTAAATTACCCATAGTGCCCGGGGATGTGCAGGTTAGGGTGGATTGGCCGTGCTAAATTACTCATAGTGCCCAGGGATGTGCAGGTTAGGGTGGATTGGCTGTGATGAATTACCCATAGTGCCCAGGGATGTGTAGGTTGGGGTGGATTGGCCATGATGAATTACCAATAGTGCCCAGGGATGTGTAGGTGCATTAGTCAGGGGTAAATGTCGGGGAAGGGGCCTGGGTGGGTTACTCCTTGGACAGTCGGTGTGGACTTGTTAGGCCGAAGGGCCTGTTTCCACCCTGTAGGGATTGTATTCTGTGGACGTTACTGGGTTGGAACAGAAGCTCCTTTGTTCACAGCTAAACTATTCTCAGTTCCACTTCCTTTTACGCGTGTTTCAACTGTCGAGTCAAAATAAATTCTGTTTCGCTTCAGCGGTTTGACCAACTGGAATATCCATTACACGAAAGGTGAGGGAGGGCCGAGGTGACTTTCTTGAAATGTTTCCGGGAATGGGCGGAGGAGGGGGGGGGGGGAGCGGGGTGGGTCTGGCGTGGTCCATACCAAATACCAACAGACAGGGGGCTCTTGGTCCACAGTTCCCTGGAGTTGGCGACCCCTGGAGTTGGGGGTGGGGCGGGAGTGGGGAAGTAAGGTGGTCAAGGTGGTGTTTGGCAGAGGGTCGAAGAATCGGCAAGTCGTGTTGTGGCTCATTCAGGCCGCAACTGCGCACAGTCCTGGTCGCCACACTAGCAGAAGGTGGCGGGGGGAATTGGGAGAGGGGACAGAAATGGTTTCCCAGGATGTTGCCTGGTTTGGCGGCCATTAGCCACGGGGAGAGAATGGTTCGCTATCACTTGGAACGTTGGAGATTGAGGGGCAGCCTCATACAGAAACAGAGATGTACAGCATGGAAACAGACCCTTCGACCCAACCTGTCCATGCTGGCCAGATATCCCAATCCCACCTGCCAGCACCCGGCCCATATCCCTCCAAACCCTTCCTAGTCATATACCCACCCAGATGCCTCTTAAATGTTGCAATTGTACCAGCCTCCACCACATCCTCTGGCAGCTCATTCCATACACGTACCACCCTCTGTGTGATATCGTTGCCTCCTAGATCCCTTTTATATCTTTCCTCTCTTACCCTAAACCTATACCCTTTAGTTCTGGACTCCCCCACCCCAGGGAAAAGACCTTGTCTATTTACCCTATCCATGCCCCTCATGATTCTGTAAACCTCTATAAGGTCACCCCTCAGCCTCCGACGCTCCAGGGAGAAACAGCCCCAGCCTGTTCAGCCTCTCCCTGTAGCTCAGACCCTCCAACCCTGGCAACATCCTTGTCAATCTTTGCTGAACCCTTTCAGGTTTCACGACATCTTTCCAATAGGAAGGAGACCAGAATTGCACGCAATATTCCAACAGTGGCCTAACCAATGTCCTGTACAGCCGCAACATGACCTCCCAACTCCCTGTACCCAATACTCTGACCAATAAAGGAAAGCATACCAACACCGCCTTCACTGGAAGAAGATAGACATTGATGGGATTCAGAAAGGCATGGATAGAATTGGATCCTCTTTCTCCCAAAGTAGAAACTACATTGGGGAGATAGGTTGAAGGTAAAATGGGGGAAAGTTTAAAGGAGATGTGAGAGGCAAGTTTGTTTTTTAACACTAAGTGCCTGAAATGTGCTGCCAGAGATAATGGTGGAAGCTGTCACGAGAGCAACATTTCATAGGCATGTTGACAGATCCATGAAAAGGCAGGGGATAGAGGGATGCGGACACTATCGACGTAAAAGGGTTTCAGTTTAGATAACGTTGCCCGGAAACGGGTGACGGGCGCAGGTCCGAGAGCTCCGGCTGGGCCAGCACCCCCCTCCCCTCACCGTAGAACGGCAAAAGGTTCTCACCTTATTCCCCACCGCCCCCCACGCACCCCCCCCCAAGGCCCCAGGTCGCACCTTCTCGTAGTACTTGACCTCGTAGTCGAGGACCCGGCCTCGGAGGTAGGCTGGTTCCGGCCAGTAGAGGGAGATGCTGTTCCCGCTCACGTTGGTCTGCTGGATCACACTGACCTGGACTCCGCTAGCTACAGGAGAGAACATCGAGGGGTATAGAGACCGGAATACTGGGGGGAGGGGGGTGTCAGTGTGGGAGACCACTAGGGAGGGAGGGAGGGAGGGAATGGGATTTATCGACTGGAACACTGGGTGGGGGGTGTCAGTGTGGGAGACCGCTAGGGAGGGAAGGAATGGGATATATAGACCGGAACACTGGGAGGGGTGTCAGTGTGGGAGACCGCTAGGGAGGGATGGAATGGGATATATAGACTGGAATACTGGGTGGGGGGGTGTCAGTGTGGGAAGCTGCTAGGGAGAGAAGGAATGGGATATATAGACCGGAATACTTGGAGGGGTATCAGTGTGGGAGAACACAAGGAAGGGAGGGAATGGGATATATAGACAGGAATACTGGGTGGGGGGATATCAGTGTGGGAGGCTGCTAGGGAGGGAGGGAGGGAATGGGATACATGGACCGAATACCAGGTGGGGGGTGTCAGTGTGGGAAGCTGCTCGGAAGGGAAGGAATGGGATACGTAGACGGAATACCGGGTGGGGCGTCACGGTGGGAGAATGTGAGGGAAGGGGAGAATGGGACACAGAGACTGGAATACTGGGTAGCGGGGGAGACATAGTCCATCAGTGGGGGAGGGAGAGAGGGGTGGGGGATGGGGGAAGGGAATGAGCAAGGGAGGAGGGAGGGGTTGGGGAGGGGGAGAAGGTGGGGGAAAGGGAAAAGGTGGGGAAACGGGGAGAGCGCGGGAAGAGGGGTCAGACAGACAAGGGGCAGGACAGGGAGGGAATGAGAGGGAGTAGGGACGGGTGAGAAGGGCCGAGGGGGGGGGGGGCGTAGATGGACCCAGGAGGAGTGGAGAGAGGTGTGGGGAGGGGGGGAGGGGAGCAGGAACTCACCATCCTGGTTGGTGGTGACGTTGACCGTGGTGGAGTGCGGAGGTTGGGGGCTCTGCCCGGAGACCCCATTGTGAGCTTGGATCCTGAAGGTGTAGGGGGTGTGAGCCCGGAGTTGGCTGACCCTGACTCGGCGCTGACGGAGCCCGGTCTGTCCCGGGGTGTACCTGACGCTGTCTGCGCACGGGGAGCACGGGCCGGGCTCACCACACTGCCGGCACCACACCGTGTAGTACACATCCTGACGGCCGCCATTACTCTGCGGCTCCGCCCACTCCAGGGTCACCGTCGTCTCGTTGATGCTGGCCCTCGCGTCCTGAGGAGCGGACGGGATGGCTGTCGGAAGGACAAAGGGTCAGGGGTCACCGTCAGGGGTCACATTCAGCAACCACCCCCACCCCCCATCCCCAACCCCAACCCCAACCCCACCCCCATCCCCAACTCCAACCCCAACCCCAACCCCACCCCCATCCCCACCCCCACCCCCATCCCCAGGTTAGATACAGAGTAAAGCTCCCTCTACACTGTCCCCCCATCAAACACTCCCAGGACAGGGACAGCACGGGGTTAGATACAGAGTAAAGCTCCCTCTCCACTGTTCCCCCATCCCAGGACAGGGACAGCACGGGGTTAGATACAGAGTAAAGCTCCCTCTACACTGTCCCCCATCAAACACTTCCAGGACTGGGACAGCATGGGGTTAGATAGAGTAAAGCTCCCTTTACACTCTAGAGACCTTGGAGTGCAGGTTCATAGCTGCACTGTGGAGTCACAGGTAGGTAGGATAGTGAAGGCAGCGTTTGGTATGCTTTCCTTTATTGGTCAGAGTATTGAGTACAGGAGTTGGAAGGTCATGCTGCGGCTGTACAGGACATTGGTTAGGCCACTGTTGGAATATTGCGTGCAATTCTGGTCTCCTTCCTATCGGAAAGATGTTGTGAAAGGGTTCAGAGAAGATCTCCAAGGATGTTGCCAGGGTTTGAGTGATAGGAAGAGGCTGAACAGGCTGGGACAATTGGGGTTCGGGCCCATCGCTCCCTGAAAGTGGTGACCCGAGTAGATAGGGTGGTAAAGAGGGCGTGTGGCATGCTGGCTTTTATTGGTCGGGGAACTGAGTACAAGAGTCAGGATTAAACATTGCCGCTTTCTAAGATGTCGATTGGGCCAGACTTAAGAGTAATGTGTTCGTTTCTGGTCGCCACATGAGGGGAAGGATGTGGTCGCTTCAGAGAAGGTGCAGAAACGTTGTACTGCCTGGATTAGACAGTCCGAGGTGAGACTTAATGGAACTCTATCAACTTATGAGACGCACAGGTAGTGCGGACGATCGGAATCGCTTCCCCCCTGGAGTTGAAACGTCGAAAACTAGGGGGTACGCACTTATGGGGGAACGGAGAGGTGAGAGGGCAAGTTTTGTTTTAGGTGGTAGGTGTGTGGAAGGCACTGTCTGGGGTGGTGTTGGAGACAGGGGGGTCTCAGGGGCTTTTGGATTATCAGATGACCGTGCAAGGAATGAGGGGGGAGGGGTGGAAGATGGCAGGCGGAAGGGATGAGCCTGATTTGGCGTCAGGTTTGGCGTAACATGGTAGGCCAAAGAGCCTGTACTTGTTCTGGTAATCTCCTGACTTCTATAGAATGGCTCACCCAACAGACAGCGTTACCCAGCGCCGAAACCCCTGTCCTTTTGCTATGTGACTCCCCAACCCCTTTCATGGAAACGCGCCATTTTTTTCGCTGTTTCTCGGGAACGCGAAGGCCACGCCCGCGCACGGACTACCCTGCCCGCCCCAAACCGCGACTCCCTCACACCCCACCCCACCCCCACAGCCTGCCCTCGGCTTACTTGTGCACGGCATCTCCGGCTGGTCGTTACTGGCTCTGTAGTGCCCCCGCAGGCAGCTGCAGGAGGTGGCGCCTGGGGAGGAAGCGCCGCTGTTCCGGGGGCAAACGCTGCACAGCCCCTCACCTTGCGTGGCCTTAAAATGGCCGGGGGCGCAGGCTGGAGATGGGGGGAGGGGAGGAAAGAGAGAGAGCGAGAGAGACAGAAAGTAAACAGACAGCGACCTTCAGGGAGGGGACCCACTGCCTCCCCCCCCCCGCCGGTTTCCAGAACGTTCCGCGAGGCCCCGGGCCTCCAACCACCCACCGACACCCAGCTCGTCGAGGGCAGTCCCTTCTTGAGAGATCGGTTGGGAATAATGCGGGAGCCTCGGCCAAGTCGATCCACAGCGACCCCCTTGCCCCCGCGCTATTTCCTGGGTTGTGCCCTGGCAAGGGGGAGGGCGGGCAGACAGGGCCCCTGAAGGGGGAACCCGCCTGCTCCCCGTTCTGTCGCGGGACGGGGGCATCGCCAGTGAGGTCGGGGGTTTTAACCGGCCCGGCGCCACAAAAACAAGGAATGACGGGTAGGCCCCTTTGGGCCTGGTTCGGTCAGATCCGCCCTCTAACCTCAACTCTCTGTTTCCCTCCCCCCCCCCCAACCGATCTCTCAACCCCCTCAGCCATCGCTCCGTGCCTTAAAACAAAATATCGAAACCTTACGGCGTCCACTGCCCACTGAGCAAGGGAATTCTGAAGGCTGAGAGAAGGAAATGCCTCATGTCTGATTTAAAATGGCCGACCCACACCCCACCCCACCGCACCCCCAACTTATTTTTAAGCTTCTGACTCCCACTTCGAGGTTGTCCCACAGCAGGAAACATCCTTTCAACATCCGAGTCCCCCTCTGGGATCTTCCACATTTCAATCAAGTCACCTCTGACTCCCCTATACTCCAGAAGGACACTGGGCCTAGCCCGTTTAGGCTTTCCTCAAAGGTAGGCTGCTCATTCTGGGTATTAGTTTAGTAAACCTCTGCTTCCAATGGATTAACGTCCGTTGGTTAGTGCTGGGAGCAGTACTAATGCACCTAACCTGCACATCCCTGGGCACTATGGGTAATTTAGCATGGCCAATACACCCTAAGCTGCACATCCCTGGGCACTATGGGTAATTTAGCACGGCCAATACACCCTAAGCTGCACATCCCTGGGCACTATGGGTAATTTAGCACGGCCAATCCACCTTAACCTACACATCCCTGGGCACTATGGGTAATTTATCACAGCCAATCCACCCTAACCTACACATCCCTAGGCACTATGGGTAATTTAGCATGGCCAATCCACCCCAACCTACACATCCCTGGGCACTATGGGTAATTTAGCATGGCCAATCCACCCTGACCTGCACATCCCTGGGCACTATGGGTAATTTAACATGGCCAATCCACCCTGACCTGCACATCCCTGGGCACTATGGGTAATTTAGCACGGCCAATCCACCCTAACCTGCACATCCCTGGGCACTATGGGTAATTAAGCATGCCCAATCCACCCTAACCTGCACATCCCTCGAAACTATGGGTAATTTAGCACGGCCAATCCACCCTAACCTGCACATCTTTGGACACTATGGGTAATTTAGCATGGCCAATCCTCCCTGACCTGCACATCTTTGGACTAGAACATACAACATAACAGCGCAGTCCAAGCCCTTCGACCCTTGATGTAGCACTGACCTGTGGAACCAATCTGAAGCCCATCTAATCCACACTATTCAATTAACATCCTTATGTTTGTCCAATGCCCATTTAAACACCCTTAAAGTTGGCAAGTCTACTACTGTTGCAGGCAGTACGTTCCACACCCCTATTACTCTGAGTAAAGAACCTCACAGCGCCTGAGACCCGGGTTCAATTCCCGCCTCAGGCGACTGACTGTGTGGAGTTTGCACGTTCTCCCCGTGTCTGCGTGGGTTTCCTCCGGGTGCTCCGGTTTCCTCCCACAGTCCAAAGATGTGCAGGGTCAGGTGAATTGGCCAGACTAAATTGCTCGTAGTGTTAGGTAAGGGGTAAATGTAGGGGTATGGGTGGGTTGCGCTTCGGCGGGTCGGTGTGGACTTGTTGGGCCGAAGGGCCTGTTTCCACACTGTAATATAATCTAATCTAATCTATCTCTGACATCTGGCCTACACCTATCTCCCCTCAATTTAAAGCTATGTCCCCTCATGTTTGCCATCCCCATACTTGGAAAAAGGCTCTCCCTGTCCACCCCATCTAACCCTCTGATTATCTTGGTATGTCTCTATTAAGTCACCTCTCAACCTTCTTCTCTCCAACGAGAACAGCCTCAAGTCCCTCAGCCTTTCCTCGTAAGACCTCCCTCCAGACCAGGCAACATCCTAATAAATCTCCTCTGCACCCTTTCCAAAGCTTCCACATCCTTCCTATAATGCAGTGACCAGAACGGTACACAATACACCAAGTGCGGCCGCTCCAGAGTTTTGTACAGCTGTAGCATGATCTCATGGCTCCAAAACTCAATCCCTCTATTAATAAAAGCTAACATACCGTATGCCTTCTTAACAACCCTATCAACCTGGGTGGCAACTTTCAGGGATCTATGTACATGGACACTGAGATCTCTCTGCTCATCTACACTACCAAGAATCTTACCATTAGCCCAGTACTCTTTATTCCTGTTACTCCTTCCAAAGTGAATGACCTCACACTTGTCCGCATTAAACTCCATTTGCCACCTCTCAGCCCAGTTCTGCAGCTTATCTATGTCTCTCTGTAACCTGCAACATCCTTCAGCACTACCCACAATTCCAAACGAGAGAGAGAGTTTCCAAAGAGAGCTATCCATCTGGTGCTGGTGGGACGGGGGGGGGGGCGGGTAACTGGGCTGGATGATAAATTGAAGGAGCAGAAAGGAGGGGGTTGCTGTCTAGAATCGGCTGAGGATCCATCGTTGCCCCTCCCCCTCCATCGCGTCTGTCCGGCCCTGCTAGACTGTCCTCTCCCACCTCAGCCCGCTCATTCATCTAGACCCCAGCGAGAGCAGGCCCAATGTAGCCGCCATATCCTCAAAAGGACAGTCCTTCTGTCCCCAGGACTGACACTGAGGGTAACCTCCACCGCACCCCCATGGCGGGTATCTCCCCCTTGGGTATGGGAATGTGAAACCCCCCCCCCCCCAGGCGTGGTCAGCCGTGAGATGTCTCTGCCCCCTGCACCCTAATGTCCGGACCGAGGTGTACAGTTAGCTCCACCTCAGCCTCCCATCGTCACAGCCTTCATTCACGGTGAGGGGGGAAAGGTTTGGGGGAGATGTGCGTGGAATGTTCTTTACGCAGAGAGTAATGGATGCCTGGAACTCGTTGCCAGTGGAGGTGGTAGAGACAGGCAAGGACTTAAGATGTACCCAGACAGATACATGAATGGGCAGGGAGCAGAGGGATACAGGCCCTTAAAAAATAGGCGACAGGTTTAGATAGAGGATCTGGATCAGCGCAGGTTTGGAGGGCTGGAATTTTCTTTGTCTGTTTTGCACACTGCCTCTTGGCATCGTTGGATGCCCCAGAAGGTGCTGTAGGGTGGCGGCAGGGGGGGGCGATTACTGAGCAAACCCGACCAACCGAACCACAGGGGGAAACATCTGCGGGGCGTGTGGGGCAGGGGTGGTCAGTCAGGCAATCAGGGACAAGACCCCAGGAAATCCCCCCGAAGGGAAAAGCGTACACAGACACACACACACACACACACACACACAGACACACACACAGACACAGGCAGACACACACACACACACACACACAGACACAGGCAGACACACACACACACACACACACAGACACAGGCAGACACACACTCACACACACAGACACACACACACACACACACACAGACACACAGACACAGGCAGACACACACACACACAGACACACACACACAGACACAGGCAGACACACACACAGACACAGACACAGGCAGACACACACACAGACACATACACAGGCAGACACACACACACACAGAAACACACACAGACACACACACAGAAACACACACAGACACAAACACACACACACACAGACACAGACACACAGACACAGACACACACAGACACACACACACAAACACACACAAACACAAACACACACAAACACAAACACACACAAACACACACACACAGAAACACACACACAGACACAGACACACACACAGACACACACACAGACACACACACAGACACACACACACAGACACACACACACAGACACACACACAGAAACACACACAGACACAGACACACACACACACAGACACACACACACACAGAAACACACACAGACACACACACACAGACACACACACACACACACACAGACACACACACACACACACACACAGACACAGAAACACACACAGAAACACACACAGACACAGACACACACACACAGACACACACAGAAACACACACAGACACAGACACACACACAGAAACACACACACAGACACACACACACAGACACACACACACAGAAACACACACACACAGACACACACACACAGAAACACACACACAGACACACACACACACAGACACACACACACAGAAACACACACACACACTCACACACACACACAGAAACACACACACACACACTCACACACACACAGACACACACACTCACACACAGACACACACAAACAGACACACACACCCTCACACACACACACACAGACCCACACACAGGCACTCACACACACAGACCCACACACACACAGACACACACACAGACACACACACACA
The DNA here is from genome assembly GCF_037043375.1 of Chiloscyllium plagiosum. Classification (NCBI taxonomy): domain Eukaryota; kingdom Metazoa; phylum Chordata; class Chondrichthyes; order Orectolobiformes; family Hemiscylliidae; genus Chiloscyllium; species Chiloscyllium plagiosum. The sequence continues at coordinate 13,133,196 of NW_028270182.1, forward strand.
CTCATACACACACAGACACACACACAGGCACTCACACACACACACACACAGGCACACATACAGACCCACACACAGACACACATGCACAGACCCAGACACACAGACACAGACTCACAGACACACATACACAGACACACATACACAGACACACATACACAGACACACATACACAGACACACACACTCACAGACACACACAAAACCAGATAAACACAGACACACGCAGACACACACACACGCACACACACTGACACACACAGACACTCACACGCACAGACACACACACACAAACACACACACACTCGCACACAGACATACTCACACAGAAACACACGAACACACAAACTCACACACACAGACACGCACACCGACACACACAGACACACACACAGACACACACATACTCACACACACAGACACATACAGACACACACAGTCACACAGATACGCACTCACACAGACACACCGACACACACACACACCGACACACAGAGACACACACACAGATACACACAGACACACAGATGCACACTCACACAGACACACACATAGGCACACACACGGACAGACACACACATAGGGACACACACACAGACACACACGGACACTCACACAGACACACACAGATACAGACACACACACAGACAGACACACACAGACACACACACATGCACACAGACACACACACAGAAACACACACACAGAAACACACACAGACACACACACATACACAGACACATACACAGACACACACAGACGCACTCACACAGACGCACTCACACAGACACACACAGACACACACACACATAGACACACACACACATAGACACTCACACAGACACAGACACACACACAGACAGGCATACACACACACAGACAGGCAAAACCAGACACACACACACAGACACAGACACACACACGGACACGGACACACACACACACACAGACAGGCATACACAGACACATTCAGGGACACAGACACACACACAGACACGCACATAGACCCACAGACACACACAGAGACACAAACAGACAGGCATACACAGACACACACACATACAGACATACACAGACACATATACATGCACAGACACGGACATAGACACACACACACACGTACGTGCACGCACACACACAGACACACGCACTGCTCTGAAATATAGAAAACAGGAGTAGGCCTTTTGGCCCCTCCAGCCTGCCCTGCCATTCAAAATGGCTGACAGTCCGACTCAGTCCTCAGCTGCCCACTTCCTCCTCCCCCGTCCCCTTCAGCCTCGGACGCTGACTTGAAAACACTCGACGTTTTGGGCCTTTGACTGCAATTCCTGATTGTTCAGCAGGGGCTTGCAGAGCGGCTAGAGGCCTACACCAGTCTACCCCCTGCCTCGACAACGTTGCCCAGCTCTCCCTGCGATTAGCCGACTGCACCCCCACCCCCCGTCTCCCCCACGCCTTCAATGTTCACCCGAACCGATCGCCATCTCACATTCTCAGCCCCTTCCCAAGGTGAAGACAGTTTCTATAATCGCCTCCGCCAAACCCCTCCCGACTGGAGCATCTTGGGAAGGCGAGGAGTGTAACAGGGCAAGTGGACACACATGGAGGGAACCATCTCCATGGCGACTTGAGTGAATCCTGCCTTTGATCACGTCATGTCTGCCTTTACCAGAGTAAAGCAGCCCGACGTGTTCGGACACAATTCCCAGGCTCTGTCGGGATTCCGGCAAATGTATTTTTATTTTATATTTTTTGGCAGGCGCCCACTTCGGCATCTTTTGTAGCCGTCTCCAACAACGCCCAGTGCGGGGCTTCGCTAATGCCTTCCCGCCCTCAGGCCTGCCCACCCCCCGCCCAGTCGCAATGGGCGCTGACTCAGGTCGGGAGAAGCTTCAAACAGAGCCCTTTGGCACACCGTCAGGGAGAGGAGTCACCGTCTGCCTCTCTAGACGCTAGCTCACACGGGCATCATCACCCAGGCCCCAACCTGCCCTTGCCTTGCCCCCTCCACCCCCACCTCGCTCTCCCATCTCCAGGTCCTCCCTCGTCCTGGCTTTGACTCCTGTCTCCTGCCCATCCAATTCACCGTCACAGTCACGGAGATGTACAGCACGGAAACAGACCCTTCGGCCCAACCCGTCCATGCCGACCAGATATCCCAACCCAATCTAGTCCCACCTGCCAGCACCCGGCCCATATCCCTCCAAACCCTTCCTATTCATATACCCATCCAAATGCCTCTTAAATGCTGTAATTGTACCAGCCTCCACCACATCCTCTGGCAGCTCATTCCATACACGCACCACCCTCTGTGGGAATCCTACAGGACGACTCCTCACCCTCCCCATACTTCGATCCCAATTCCTGCTACTCCATGTCTTCCCTCGTCCATAAATCTCACACTCACACACACACAGACACACACTCACACACACAGAGACACACATACACACTTGCACATACACAGACAGACACACACACAGACACACTCGCAAGCACACACACAGACACACACACTTGCATGTACACAGACACACACTCGCACACACACATACTGACACAGGCACACACGCACACTCGCAAGCACACACATACAGACACACACACAGACAGACAAACACAGACACTCGCACACACACATACTGACACAGGCACACACGCACACTTGCAAGCACACACATACAGACACACACACAGACAGACATACACAGACACTCGCACGCACACATACTGACACAGGCACACACGCACACTCGCAAGCACACACATACAGACACACACACAGACAGACATACACACACGCACACTCGCGCACACACATACTGACACAGGCACACACGCACACTCGCAAGCACACACATACAGACACACACACAGACAGACATACACACACGCACACTCGCGCACACACATACTGACACAGGCACACACGCACACTCGCAAGCACACACATACAGACACACACACAGACAGACATACACACACGCACACTCGCAAGCACACACATACAGACACACACACAGACAGACATACACACACGCACACTCGCGCACACACATACAGACACACACACAGACAGACATACACACACGCACACTCGCGCACACACATACTGACACAGGCACACACGCACACTCACAAGCACACACATACAGACACACACACAGACAGACAAACACAGACACTCGCGCACACACATACTGACACAGGCACACACGCACACTCGCAAGCACACACATACAGACACACACACAGACAGACATACACAGACACACACTCGCACACACACATACTGACACAGGCACACACACTCAGACACACACACAGACAGACATACACAGACACACACTCGCACACACATACTGACACAGGCACACACACTCAGACACACACACAGACAGACAAACACAGACACACTCGCATGCACACATACTGACACAGGCACACACGCACACTCGCAAGCACACACATACAGACACACACACGCACACTCGCGCACACACATACTGACACAGGCACACATGCACACTTGCAAGCACACACATACAGACACACACACAGACAGACATACACAGACACACACTCGCACACACACATACTGACACAGGCACACAGACACACAGACAGACAGACAGACAGACAGACACACACACACACAAAACTAGCATCCAGGATAACAAGGGATACCAGAACGAACATTGGTCTTTGCTTTGAAAGGAATGGGATGTAACAGCAAGGAGGGGGCTGGTCAGGCTACAGCTGAGTTGCTGTCAATGTTTCTGGCAGTAGTTGGTTCCCGAAACATTGAATGTGCTCAAGATATAGCCCCCTGGGGGGGGGGGGTGAATGAGACCAAAGGTTACGGGGAGGAAGCACGAGGAGGCTGTTGAGTTGGATGATCGGCGGTGATTGTGGGAAATGGTGGCGCCAGCTCGAAGGGCTGAATGGCCTCCTCCTCCCGTGTTACCATGTCCCCATGGGCCGAATGGCCCCCGCTCCTGTGCCGTACTGTTCCAGCGAGCGCAGGTGCCAACCTCTCCCCCATCAGACTGTCCCTCCATCCCCCTTCGGGGAGCGTTATGGAAAAAACATTCCACAGAGTGTTAGCCTGAGGCTCTGCATTACTAGCCCCGGGGCATTACCACGAGGGCCACACCATGTGTAGGGGGCGCCGTTTTGAGGGTGGGGGTGGGGGGGAGGGGAGCAGGTTCAACCGTTTACCCTGAAAGGAGGGCGCGAAGGATTATCCAAAAGGTCAACAACTGAAGGGTCAGACAACAGAGTGGGGAAACGGGCCGATGGGCCGAATGCCCTCCTGTTATCCCGGAACCTTCTGTGTCCCCACCAGGACGTTCCCCCACCCCCCGCTTTGCCACGGATCCCCCGGCTGGACAGGCTACAGCCACCAGAGACATGGACAACCGTCTAGAGGCAAGGGTCAAAGGGGAAGGGGGCAGAGAGTCAGTGCCATCGTCATGGTGATGGGAGGGCACTGGCTCAGAAGTGTCACCTTTACAGACAGTTCGGCCCGTCTCTCCCCACCTAGCCCACTCCTCCACGGTGACGCTGACCTTTATAGGCGGTTCGGCCCGTCTCTCCCCACCTAGCCCACCCCTCCACGGCGACGCTGACCTTTACAGGCGGTTCGGCCCGTCCCTCCCTACCTAGCCCACCCCCCCCACGGGGACGCTGACCTTTACAGGCGGTTCGGCCCGTCTCTCCCCACCTAGCCCACCCCCCCCCCACGGCGATGCTGACCTTTACAGGCGGTTCGGCCCGTCTCTCGCCACCTAGCCCACCCCCCCCACGGCTATGCTGACCTTTACAGGCGGTGTGCTTCTCTGCTGGTTCGTATCCGGGCCCACAGGTGCAGGCGCCGAAGGGCACCATCCACTCGCCGTCGCCGTTGCAGTGGAGCTTGAGGGGGATGGAGACCTCCACGGCGTTGGGGACGCAGGCGCCGGGGGCGATGACCAGCGAGGTGGGCTCGGCGCCGGTTACCGTCTCGGGGAAGGAGGCGAAGCCGGAGACCAGGGCCTGGCACTTCTTGAAGTAGACGCGGACGGAGAGGAGCGCCATGCAGGCCCCTTGGTCCTGGAAGGCCAGGTAGAAGCCGTTACGGTTGAGCGGGCCCAGGTGGAGGGTCTTGGTGTTGGCGCGACCCCGCGTCTTGTCGGGGAAGACCGAGTCGGCGGCCACCGTGTCCACCTTGACATAAGGGTTCTCCATCCAGGCCGGGGAGCTCCGGGTGGCCGAGTCGGAGTCCGACTCGAAGTAGTAGACGTTGAAGGTCTCCTTGCAGGAGCCGCGGGCGTCAGGGATGGAGGCGCAGTCCCGCATGGTGAACTTCAGCTCCACGTAGACCCGCTGGGCCCCGCGCCGTGGGATGTAGGTGGTGCGCAGCCAGTTGTTCTGGTTCGGCTTGTTGATCTGGCAGATCTCGTATGTCCGCACGGTGTTCGTCTCATCGTCGATCCCGCTCAGCTCTTCCCACTGCGAGGGGGGTGGGGGGGAACCACACACAACACGACACAGGGTCACGCACCACGCCCACTCCGGTCCCCAGTCGCATCCTCCCCCCCCCCCCCCAAACCCGCGCCCTTCGAACGCTGTCAGCGCCCCGCGCCCCAATCTTCCCCACACCCCCTTCCCCCTCCCAACTCTCTCCCGATGGATCCTGCACCTGCCGCCGTCCGCGGAACGGAATTCCAAAGTCTCCCGACTCGGACGGGCCAACGTTAGGATCGCAGGCACTTCAGCCCGACTCGTCAATGCTGACCTTGGTGGTTAGCACTGCTGCCTCACGGTGCCAGGGACCTGGGTTCCAGTCCACCCTCTGGGAGACTGTCCGTGTGCAGTTTGCACATTCACCCCGTCTGCGTGGGTTTTCTCCCACAGTCCAGGGATGTGCAGGTTAGGGTGGATTGGCCATGCTAAATTACCCATAGTGCCCAAGGATGTGCAGGTTAGGGTGGATTGGCCGTGCTAAATTACCCATAGTGCCCAGGGATGTGCAGGTTAGGATGGATTGGCCATGCTAAATTACCCATAGTGCCCAGGGATGTGCAGGTTAGGGTGAACTGGCCGTGCTAAATTACCCATAGTGCCCAGGGATGTACAGGTTAGGGTGGATTGGCCGTGCTAAATTGTCCCATAGTGTCCAGGGATGTGCAGGTTAGGGTGGATTGGCCATGCTACATTACCCATAGTGCCCAGGGATGTGCAGGTTAGGGTGGTTTGGCCATGCTAAATTACCCATAGTGCCCAGGGCTGTGCAGGTTAGGGTGGTTTGGCCATGCTAAATTACCCATAGTGCCCAGGGATGTGCATGTTAGGGTGGATTGGCTGTGCTACATTACCCATAGTGCCCAGGGATTGGCTATGCTAAATTATCCATAGTGCCCAGGGATGTGCAGGTTAGGGTGGATTGGCCGTGCGAAATTACCCATAGTGCCCAGGGATGTGCACGTTAGGGTGGATTGGCCATGCTAAATTACCCATAGTGTCCAGGGATGTGCATGTTAGGGTGGAATGGCTGTGCTAACTTTCCCATAGTGCCCAGGGATGTGCAGGTTATGTGGATTGGCCATGCTAAATTACCCATAGTGTCCAGGGATGTGCAGGTTAGGGTGGATTGGCCAAGCTAAATTGTCCCATAGTGTCCAGGGATGTGCAGGTTAGGGTGGAATGGCTGTGCTAACTTTCCCATAGTGCCCAGGGATGTGCAGGTTATGTGGATTGGCCATGCTAAATTACCCATAGTGTCCAGGGATGTGCAGGTTAGGGTGGATTGGCCAAGCTAAATTGTCCCATAGTGTCCAGGGATGTGCAGGTTAGGGTGGATTGACTGTGCTAAATTACCCATAGTGCTCAGGGATGTGCAGGTTGGGGTGGATTGGCCGTGCTAAATTACCCATAGTGCCCAGGGATGTGCAGGTTAGGGTGGATTAGCCATGCTAAATTACCCATAGTGCTCAGGGATGTGCAGGTTGGGGTGGATTGGCCGTGCTAAATTTCCCATAGTGCCCAGGGATGTGCACGTTAGGGTGGATTGGCTGTGCTAACTTACCCATAGTGCCCAGGGATGTGCAGGTTATGGTGGATTGGCCGTGCTAAATTACCCATAGTGCCCAGGGATGTGCAGGTTAGGGTGGATCGACCGTGCTAAATTACCCATAGTGTCCAGGGATGTGTGGGTTAGGGTGGATTGGCTGTGCTAAATTACCCATAGTGCCCAGGGATGTGCAGGTCAGGGTGGATTGGCCGTGCTAAATCACCCATAGTGTCCAGGGATGGACAGGTTAGGGTGGATTAGCCGCGCTAAATTACCCATAGTGCCTAGGGATGTGTAGGTTAGGGTGGATTGGCCGCGCTAAATTACCCATAGTGCCTGGGGATGTGTAGGTCAGGGTGGATTGGCCGTGGTAAATTACCCATAGTGCCTAGGGATGTGTAGGTTAGGGTGGATTGGCCGTGGTAAATTACCCATAGTGCCTAGGGATGTGTAGGTTAGGGTGGATTGGCCGTGGTAAATTACCCATACTGTCCAGGGATGTGCAGGTTAGGGTGGATTGGCCGTGCTAAATTACCCATAGTGCCTAGGGATGTGTAGGTTAGGGTGGATTGGCTGTGCTAAATTACCCATAGTGCCCAAGGATGTGCAGGTTAGGGTGGATTGGCTGTGCTAAATTACCCATAGTGCCCAAGGAGTGCAGGTTAGGATGGATTGGGTTTCGTGGGATACGGGCCAAGTGCTGGCAAATGGGCCTAGATTAGGTGAGGATATCTGGTCAGCATGGTCAAGTTGGGCCAAAGGGTCTGTTTCCATGCTGTACGTCTCTATGACTCTCCTTCCAAACATAGCAAATTTGAAAAGCTGTGGGTGTCCACATTGCGAAGCCAAGACCCCCATCGCTAGGCCGCTGTCTCATCGCCCAGTCTTATCGGAAACCTCCTCCCCTTATCCGAGCGTCCCGCGAGATAAGTGGCTCACTGAGAAATTCCCGAGACTGGGAATTGCCGGGGAGATTAAACTGGGCCACGCCACTCTACGGAGTGTCGGCTGCTTGAGTAGAGCCCTAGGCTTAATACCCACCTGGACGCTCACCGACTGGGCCATCATTTATTGCCCATCCCTAACGGCCCAGGGTGCTGTTCAGAGTCAAGCCCCGGAGTTATAGGGTGTGGGGTCACCGTGGAAACCCCTTCTAGCTCCAAGGAGAACCATCCCCTGCTTCCCCTGGGTCTTAGATCAACCGCAAGCCCCTTCATAACATTCTCGTAAATCCCCACCATTTTCCTTCCCATCAACCCCCACTTTCTTCAAGGCAGTGACCAGCTGCCTGAGGTGGAATGGCCAAACAAAATGGCCGCCAGCTGAGGCCTAAACAAAGGCCTCGCTTTTATACTTGACACCTCGGTTTCTGAACACACCGTGGTGTCAAGGGTCAAGAAAGGGACCTCCCCCTCAGAGGACAAAGGTTAAAGTTCAGTCGACAAAGCACGCTGGAAAAGGCACGGCAGGTCAGGCCGCACCTGAGGAGAGCCGACATTTCGGGCAGGACCTTTTGTCAAGGTGAAAGTTGAATGAAGGACGTAGAGGGTCAAAAACTGATCAGATTCTCACCCCGGTCTCCGGGTACACCATCCATTTCAGGTCCGCGGTCTCCAGTCTCGTGTTCATCAGCATTTCTGTGACAAGAGGAGAAGTCAGACATTCTTTTTTAGATTAGATTAGACATGTTTATTTTCCCGCGCACTCTCAACCCCAACCCCACCCCACCCCACAGCAAGAAATTGCCACAACCTAACCCAAAGTTAGCCGCAATTGTCAAACCAGGCCTGGACGGCGGCCTCTCTTGCTCTACCGACCACACAGAGGAAATGGCGTCAAATACAAGCACCCACCTCCATTTCGGTTTGAGACACAGAGCCAGGGTCAACCACAGCCCCCCCCACCCCACCCCCTCCCGGATTCGAGGACCCGGTCGGATCCCACTCGATTCCCCCCAAAAACCTGGTTAACCCTCAGGTTAGGCCTCAGCTGGGGTGGGCAATGAAGGGGTCGCCAGGGGGCAAACGGAGTCCCAGGTTCCCATCGCCGAGGGACGACGGCTTTTGACGGTGCCCACCCCCCCCCCCCCCCACCAGCTCCGCCACCCCCCCCCCTCCGCCACCATGGGGCGTTCTGAAAGGCAATTCCGACTGTTCAATGTTGGGGGGTTTGATACCCACCCCAACCCACCCTGTTGTTGGGACCGTCAGGTTTTCCCGTCCAGGAATACCGCCAAACGGGGAAGCATCTGGGAGAGGAATGTGAGTAGGCCACTCTGCCCTCCTCGGGACGTGCTCCTCCATCCCGCGTGATCATGATCGATCGTCCAACTCAGTCCCCTGTTCCCGTTTCCTTCCCCCACACACACACATACGGAGAACCACAGCCAACTCCTTCCGGAAAACATTCCATGTTTCGACCTCTACCCCTTCCTGCGGCAGAGAATTCCCACAGGCTTCTCCACTCTCTGGGGGGGAAGACATTTCTCTCTCTCTCTCAAACCTATCCCGTTTCCTTAGACTGTGACCCCCCCCTGACCCCTCTGGTCATCGGGAGCACCCTTTCCCCCATCTAGTCCAGTTCGAATGTTATAGATTTCAATGAGATCTCTTCCACCCCCCCACCCTGGCCAGTTCTTCTCAAACTCCAATGAATATAACCCAACTTGATCCAATCTCTCTTCATACAGTCATAGAGATGTACAGCACGGAAACAGGCCCTTCGGTCCAACCCGTCCAGATATCCCAACCCAATCTAGTCCCACCTGCCAGCACCCGGCCCATATCCCCCCAAACCCTTCCTATTCATACACCCATCCAGATGCCTCTTAAATGTTGCAATTGTACCAGCCTCCAGCACATCCTCTGGCAGCTCATTCCACACACGTACCACCCTCTGCGTGAAAAAGTTGCCCCTTAGGTCTCTTTTATATCTTTCCCCTCTCACCCGAAACTTATGCCCTCTAGTTCTGGACTCCCCAACCCCAGGGAAAAGACTTTGTCTATTTATCCTATCTATGCCCCTCATAATTTTGTAAACCTCTATAAGGTCACCCCTCAGCCTCTGCCGCTCCAGGGAAAACAGCCCCAGCCTGTTCAGCCTCTCTGTGTGGAGTTTGCACATTCTCCCCATGTCTGCGTGGGTTTCCTCCGGGTGCTCCGGTTTCCTCCCACAGTCCAAAGGTGTGCAGTGAATTGGCCACGCTAAATTGCCCCGTAGGTTCCTGGGATGTGTAGGTTAGATGCGTTAGGGGTAACATAGGATAATAAGGGAGGGGAATGGGTCTGGCTGGGTTACTCTTTGGAGGGTCGGTGTGGACTTGTTGGGCCGAAGGGCCTGTTTCCACACTGTAGGGATTCTGTGCAGGGATTTGATGATTCCCTAAAAACACGAGGCCATTCGGCCCTTAGAGCCCATTGCAGCATTCAGCACAACACTACACCATGGAAGCTTCCCTCCTCCCTACCCAATCCCTGCATTTTCCCCATGGCTAACCCACCCAGCCTGACCATTCCCTGGACGCTACCGGACACTCTATCGCAGCCCGTCCACCAGCACCTGCACACCTTCGGACCACGGGAGGGAATCAGACATCCCTGGCACTCTGAGGACAGGGACCGCTCGGCGTTAGATTCAGAGTAAAGCTCCCTCTACACTGTCCCCCCATCAAACACTCCCAGGGCCAGGGACAGCACGGGGTTAGATACAGAGTAAAGCTCCCTCTACAGTGTCCCCCATCAAACACTCCCAGGGATAGGGACAGCACAGGGTTAGATACAGAGTAAAGCTCCCACTACACTGTCCCCCCATCCCAGGACAGGGACAGCACGGGGTTAGATAGAGTAAAGCTCCCTTTACATTGCTTCTCCATCAAACACTCCCCAGGACAGGGACAGAACGGGGTTAGATACAGAGTAAAGCTCCCTCTACACTGTCCCCCATCAAACACTCCCAGTGACAGGGACAGCACGGGGTTAGATACAGAGTAGAGCTCTCTCTACACTGTCCCCCCATCAAGCACTCCCAGGACAGGGACAGCATGGGGTTAGATACAGAGTGAAGCTCGCTCTACACTGTCCCCCCATCAAACACTCCCAGTGACAGGGACAGCACAGGGTTAGATACAGAGTAAAACCCCCTCTACACTGTCCCCCCATCAAACACTCCCAGTACAAGGACAGCAGGAGGTTAGATACAGAGTAAAGCTTCCTCTACACTGTCCCCCCATCAAGCACTCCCAGGACAGGGACAGCATGGAGTTAGATACAGAGTAAAGCTTCCTCTACACTGTCCCCCCATCAACCACTCCCAGGATAGGGACAGCACAGGGTTAGATACAGAGTAAAGCTCCCTCTACACTGTCCCCCCATCAAACACTCCCAGGGCAAAGATAGCACAGGGTTAGATACAAAGTAAGGCACCCTCTACACTGTCCCCCATCCCAGGACAGGTACAGCACGTGGTTAGATACAGAGTAAAGCTCCCTCTACACTGTCCCCCCATCCCAGGACAGGGACAGCACGGGGTTAGATAGAGTAAAGCTCCCTTTACACTGCCTCCCCATCAAACACTCCCCAGGACAGGTACAGCACGGGATTAGATACAGAGTAAAGCTCCCTCTACACTGTCCCCCCATCCCAGGACAGGGACAGCACGGGGTTAGATAGAATAAAGCTCTCTTTACACTGCCTCCCCATCAAACACTCCCCAGGACCGGGACAGCATGGGGTTAGATACAGAGTAAAGCTCCCTCTACACTGTCCCCCATCAAACACTCCCCAGGACAGGGACAGCACGGGGTTAGATACAAAGTAAAGCTCCCTCTACACTGTCCCCCATCAAACACTCCCAGTGACAGGGACAGCATGGGGTTAGATACAGAGTAAAGCTCCCTCTACACTGTCCCCCCATCCCAGGACAGGGACAGCACGGGGTTAGATACAGAGTAAAGCTCCCTTTACACTGCCTCCCCATCAAACACTCCCCAGGACAGGGACAGCATGGGGTTAGATACAGAGTAAAGCTCTCCAATAAAAGGTATTGTTTATGACCTTTGCCGGCAGGGGGGCATTGCGGGTGTGACTGGGCACTCCCTGCCCATCTCTCATTGCCCCCTGAACCATGTGCATCGCCAGGTTAGGGTGGATCGGCCGCGCTGAATTGCCCCGTAGTGTGCTGGCTCGGTGGTTTAGCCGTGAAGAAATGACCGGTCCCAGGGATAGGGAGTGAGCGTTACACTCTTCAGGGAGGCTGGTGTGGATGGGCTGAGTGGATTCCTCTCCCCACTTGTTCGGTGGCTATGTTGGCACAAACTGGGTAAGGGTAAGAATTCCCCACCCCTCAGGAGGGCACGAGTCAACCCAGTGGAATTTTTCTGTGCACCAAGAGCCCAGAACTGAAGGGCTGCATCTGTTACAGAGTGAGAAGGGAGATAGGCCAGGGTACGGGTACCAGGCAGGGTGATGGGTGAATGGGGCTGGGTGCCAAGAGTAGGGAAAACGCGCTGGCAGCAAATGCATGTCCGTCCCCTCAGGAGCCCTGCTGGATCAATCCCAAGCTAAGGAACGTGACTGTATACATTCCAAATGCACAAGGGAGCTCCCCTTCCAATCATTGTTTGGATTGGGAACTAACATTTGCTCATCTTCAATTAGTAGCCACGGGCCTGCCAACGCAGTGTTTACACACAGGCACAGAGCACACAGCCAAGAACTGGCCGTCTCTCTCTGTCAGCTCATGGGGAAGACAGCACGCACCGAACTTGGCAGGGAATCCCACCTCAACACCGTCAGCAGGCAGCATTCACCGGCCCCCTGCGAGGGAGGGCGAGAGAGAGGGGGGTAGAGAGAGCGGGAGGGAGAGAGGGAGGGAGAGAGAGGGAGGGAGAGAGAGGGGGAGGCAGAGAGAGGGGGAGAGAGGTGGAGAAGGGGAGGGAGAGAGAGGGGGAGAGGGGGAGGGAGAGGGGGAGAGAGGGGGAGGGAGAGGGGGAGAGAGGTGGAGAGAGGGTGAGAGAGGGAGGGAGAGAGAGGGGGAGGCAGAGAGAGGGGGAGAGAGAGGGAGGGAGAGAGAGGGGGAGGCAGAGAGAGGGGGAGAGAGGGTGAGAGAGAGGGAGGGAGAGAGAGGGGGAGGCAGAGAGAGGGGGAGAGAGAGGGAGGGGGAGAGAGAGGGAGAAGGGGAGGGAGAGAGAGGGGGAGAGAGAGAGGGAGAGAGAGAGGGAGAGGGGGAGGGAGAGGGGTAGAGAGGGGGAGAGAGGGGGAGAGAGAGAGGGGGAGAGAGGTGGAGAGAGAGGGGGAGAGAGAGGGGGAGAGAGAGGGGGAGAGAGAGGGGGAGAGAGAGGGGGAGAGAGAGGGGGAGAGAGGGGGAGAGAGAGGGGGAGAGAGAAAGGGGGAGAGAGAGGGAGAGGGAGAGAGGTGGAGAAGGGGAGGGAGAGAGAGGGGGAGAGAGAGGGGGAGAGAGAGAGGGAGAGAGAGAGGGAGAGGGGGAGGGAGAGGGGGAGGGAGGGGGAGAGAGAGAGGGGGAGAGAGGTGGAGAAGGGGAGGGAGAGAGAGAGGGAGAAGGGGAGGGAGAGGGGGAGGGAGGGGGAGAGAGAGAGGGGGAGAGAGGTGGAGAAGGGGAGGGAGAGAGAGGGGGAGAGAGAGGGGGAGAGAGAGGGGGAGAGAGGGAGAGAGGGGGAGAGAGAGAGGGGGAGAGGGGGAGGGAGAGAGGGGGAGGGAGAGAGGGGGAGGGAGAGAGGGGGAAGAGGGTGAGAGAGAGGGAGGGAGAGAGAGGGGGAGGGAGGTGGAGAAGGGGAGGGAGAGAGAGGGGGAGAGAGAGGGGGAGAGAGAGGGGGAGAGAGAGGGGGAGAGAGAGGGGGAGAGAGAGGGGGAGAGAGAGGGGGAGAGAGAGGGGGAGAGAGAGGGGGAGAGAGAGGGGGAGAGGGGGAGGGAGAGGGGGGGAGAGAGGGGGAGAGGGGGAGAGAGAGGGGGAGAGAGGGGGGAGACGGTGAGAGAGAGGGGGAGGCAAAGAGAGAGGGAGAGAGGTGGAGAAGGGAAGGGAGAGAGAGGGGGAGAGAGAGAGGGGGAGAAGGGGAGGGAGAGAGGGGGAGGGAGAGAGGGGGAGGGAGAGAGGGGGAGGGAGAGAGGGGGAGGGAGAGAGAGGGAGGGAGAGGGGGAGAGGGAGAGAGAGGGGGAGGCAGAGAGAGGGGGAGAGAGGGTGAGAGAGAGGGAGGGAGGGAGAGGGGGAGGCAGAGAGAGGGGGAGAGAGGGAGGGGGAGAGAGGTGGAGAAGGGGAGGGAGAGAGAGAGGGGGAGAGAGAGAGGGAGAGGGGGAGGGAGAGGGGGAGAGAGGGGGAGAGAGAGAGGGGGAGAGAGGTGGAGAAGGAGAGGGAGAGAGAGGGGGAGAGAGAGAGGGAGAGGGGGAGGGAGAGAGGGAGAGAGGGGGAGAGAGAGAGGGGGAGAGAGGTGGAAAAGGGGAGGGAGAGAGGGGGAGAGAGAGGGGGAGAGGGGGAGAGAGGGGGAGAGAGAGAGGGGGAGGGAGAGAGGGGGAGGGGGAGAGGGGGGAGAGGGTGAGAGAGGGGGAGGGAGAGAGAGGGAGAGAGGTGGAGAAGGGGAGGGAGAGAGAGGGGGAGAGAGAGGGGGAGAGGGGGAGGGAGAGGGGGAGAGAGGGGGAGAGAGAGAGGGGGAGAGGGGGAGAGAGGGGGGAGAGGGTGGGAGAGAGGGGGGAGAGGGTGAGAGAGAGGGAGGGAGAGAGAGGGGGAGGCAGAGAGAGGGGGAGAGAGGTGGAGAAGGGGAGGGAGAGAGAGGGGGAGAGAGAGGGGGAGAGGGAGAGGGGGAGGGAGAGGGAGAGAGAGGGGGAGAGAGGGGGAGGGAGAGAGGGGGAGGGAGAGAGGGGGAGGGAGAGAGGGGGAGGGAGAGAGGGAGAGGGAGAGAGGGGGAGGGAGAGGGGGAGAGAGGGAGAGAGAGAGAGGAGGAGGGAGAGAGAGGGGGAGAGAGGTGGAGAAGGGGAGGGAGAGAGAGGGGGAGAGAGAGGGGGAGAGAGAGGGGGAGAGAGAGGGGGAGAGAGAGGGGGAGAGAGAGGGGGTGGGAGGGGGAGAGAGAGAGGAGGAGAGGGGGAGAGAGAGGGGGAGAGAGGGAGAGACAGAGAGAGAGGGAGAGACAGAGAGAGGGGGAGAGAGGTGGAGAGAGAGGGGCGAGGGAGAGAGAGGTGGAGAGGGGGAGGGAGAGAGAGGGAGAGTCTGGGGTCACAGAGGGGAGATGGACAGAGAGAGAGAGACGGAGAGAGTGAGCGCGAGAAGGAGAGGAGAGGGGGAAGGAGAGGGAGGGGAAGAGAGAGAGAGTGAGAGAGAGAGTGACAGAGTGAGAGAGGAGTTTGCAACACTGTCCCCCATCAAACACTCCCAGGACAGGGACAGCACGGGGTTAGATACAGAGTAAAGCTCCCGCTACACTGTCCCCCATCAAACACTCCCAGGACAGGGACAGCACGGGGTTAGATACAGAGTAAAGCTCCCACTACACTGTCGCCCCATCAAACACTCCCGAAGACAAGGACAGCACCGGGTTAGATACAGAGTAAAGCTCCCTCTACACTGTCCGGCCATCAAACACTCCCAGGACAGGGACAGCACGGGGTTACATACAGAGTAAAGCTTTCTCTACACTGTCCCCCCATCAAACACTCCCTGGACAGGGACAGCACAGGGTTACATACAGAGTAAAGCTCCCACTACACTGTCGCCCCATCAAACACTCCCGAAGACAAGGACAGCACCGGGTTAGATACAGAGTAAAGCTCCCTCTACACTGTCCGGCCATCAAACACTCCCAGGACAGGGACAGCACGGGGTTAGATACAGAGTAAAGCTCCCTCTACACTGTCCCCATCAAACACTCCCAGGACAGGGACAGCACGGGGTTAGATACAGAGTAAAGCTCCCTCGACACTGTCCCCCATCAAACACTCCCAGGGACAGGGACAGCACGGGGATAGATACAGAGTAAAGCTCCCTCTACACTGTCCCCATCAAACACTCCCAGGACAGGGACAGCACGGGGTTAGATACAGAGTAAAGCTCCCTCGACACTGACCCCCCATCAAACACTCCCAGGACAGGGACAGCACGGGGTCAGATACAGAGTAAAGCTCGCTCTACACTGACCCCCCATCAAACACTCCCAGGACTGGGAGCATGGGGTTAGATACAGAGTAAAGCTCCCTCTACTCTGACCCCCCATCAAACACTCCCAGGACAGGGACAGCACGGGGTTAGATACAGAGTAAAGCTCCCTCTACACTGACCCCCCATCAAACACTCCCAGGACAGGGACAGCACGGGGTTAGATACAGAGTATAGCTCCCTCTACACTGACCCCCCATCAAACACTCCCTGGACAGGGACAGCATGGGGTTAGATACAGAGTAAAGCTTTCTCTACACTGTCCCCCCATCAAACACTCTCTGGACAGGGACAGCACGGGGTTAGATACAGAGTAAAGCTCTCTCTACACTGTTCCCCATCAAACACGCCCAGGGACAGGGACAGCACGGGGTTAGATACAGAGTAAAGCTTTCTCTACACTGTCCCCCCATCAAACACTCCCTGGACAGGGACAGCACAGGGTTACATACAGAGAAAAGCTCCCTCTACACTGTCGCCCCATCAAACACTCCCGAAGACAAGGACAGCACGGGTTTAGATACAGAGTAAAGCTCCCTCTACACTGACCCCCATCAAAAACTCCAGGACAAGGACAGCATGGGGTTAGATACAGAGTAAAGCTCCCTCTACACTGTCTCCCCATCAAACACACCAAGGACAGGGACAGCACAGGGTTAGATACAGAGTAAAGCTCCCTCTACACTGACCCCCATCAAACACTCCAGGACAAGGACAGCATGGGGTTAGATACAGAGTAAAGATCCCTCTACACTGTCTCCCATCAAACACTCCCAGGATAGGGACAGCACGGGGTTTGATACAGAGTAAAGCTCCCTCTACACTGTCCCCATCAAACACTCCCAGGACAGGAACAGCACGTGGTTAGATACAGAGTAAAGCTCCCTCTACACTGTCCCCATCAAACACTCCCAGGACAGGAACAGCACGTGGTTAGATACAGAGTAAAGCTCCCTCTACACTGTCCCCCCATCAAACACTCCCAGGGACAGGGACAGCACGGGGTTAGATACAGAGTAAAGCTCCCTCTACACTGTCCCCCCCATCAAACACTCCCAGGGACAGGGACAGCACGGGGTTAGATACAGAGTAAAGCTCGCTCTACACTGTTCCCCATCAAACACTCCCAGGACAGGGACAGCACGGGGTTAGATACAGAGTAAAGCTTCCTCTACACTGTTCCCCATCAAACACTCCCAGGACAGGGACAGCACGGGGTTACATACAGAGTAAAGCTCCCTCTACACTGACCCCCCATCAAACACTCCCAGGACAGGGACAGCACAGGGTCAGACACAGTGTAAAGCTCCCTCTCCACTATCCACATCAAACACTCCCAGGACAGGGACAGCACGGGGTTCGATACCGAGTAAAACTCCCCATACACTGTCCACCATCAAACACTCCCAGGATAGGGACAGCATGGGGTTAGATACAGAGTAAAGCTCCCTCTACTCTAACCCCCATCGAGCACTCCAGGACAGAAAAAGCATGGGGTTAGATACAGAGTAAAGCTTCCTCTACACTGTCCCCCATCAAACACGCCCTGGACAGGGACAGCACAGGGTTAGATACAGAGTAAAGCTCCCTCTACTCTAACCCCCATCGAACACTCCAGGACAGAAAAAGCATGGGGTTAGATACAGAGTAAAGCTCCCTCTACACTGTCTCCCCATCAAACACTCCCAGGACAGGGACAGCATGGGGTTAGATACAGAGTAAAGCTCCCTCAACACTGTCCCCCATCAAACACTCCCAGGGCAGGGACAGCACAGGGTAAGATACAGAGTAAAACTCCCTCTACACTGTCACCCCATCAAACACTCCCAGGACAGGGACAGCATTGGGTTAGATACAGAGTAAAGCTTCCACTACACTGACCCCTCATCAAACACTCCCAGGACAGGGACAGCACGGGGTTAGATACAGAGTAAAGCTCCCGCTACACTGTCCCCATCAAACACTCCCAGGGACAGGGACAGCATGGGGTCAGGTACAGAGTAAAGCTCCCTCTACACTGTCCCCATCAAACACTCCCAGGGACAGGGACAGCATGGGGTTCGATACAGAGTAAAGCTCCCTCTACACTGTCTCCACATCAAACACTCCCAGGACAGACACAGCATGGGGTCAGGTACAGAGTAAAGCTCCCTCTACACTGTCCCCATCAAACACTCCCAGGGACAGGGACAGCATGGGGTTCGATACAGAGTAAAGCTCCCTCTACACTGTCTCCACATCAAACACTCCCAGGACAGGGACAGCTTGGGGTTAGATACAGAGTAAAGCTTCCTCTACACTGACCCCCCCATCAAACACTCCCAGGACAGGACAGCATGGGGTTAGATACAGAGTAAAGCTCGCTCTACACTGTTCCCCATCAAACACGCCCAGGACAGGGACAGCATGGGGATCGATACAGAGTAAAGCTCCCTCTACACTGTCCCCAACAAACACTCCCAGGACAGACACAGCATGGGGTCAGGTACAGAGTAAAGCTCCCTCTACACTGTCCCCATCAAACACTCCCAGGGACAGGGACAGCATGGGGTTCGATACAGAGTAAAGCTCCCTCTACACTGTCTCCACATCAAACACTCCCAGGACAGGGACAGCATGGAGTTAGATACAGAGTAAAGCTCTCTCTACACTGTCCCCATCAAACACTCCCAGGACAGGGACAGCACGGGGTTACATACAGAGTAAAGCTCCCTCTACACTGACCCCCCCATCAAACACTCCCAGGACAGGGACAGCACAGGGTCAGACACAGTGTAAAGCTGCCTCTCCACTATCCACATCAAACACTCCCAGGACAGGGACAGCACAGGGTCAGACACAGAGTAAAGCTCCCTCTACACTTCCACATCAAACACTCCAGGACAGGGACAGCACGGGGTTCGATACCGAGTAAAACTCCCTATACACTGTCCACCATCAAACACTCCCAGGATAGGGACAGCACAGGGTCAGACACAGTGTAAAGCTGCCTCTCCACTATCCACATCAAACACTCCCAGGACAGGGACAGCACAGGGTCAGACACAGAGTAAAGCTCCCTCTACACTTCCACATCAAACACTCCAGGACAGGGACAGCACGGGGTTCGATACCGAGTAAAACTCCCTATACACTGTCCACCATCAAACACTCCCAGGATAGGGACAGCATGGGGTTAGATACAGAGTAAAGCTCCCTCTACTCTAACCCCCATCGAACACTCCAGGACAGAAAAAGCATGGGGTTAGATACAGAGTAAAGCTCCCTCTACACTGTCCCCCATCAAACACGCCCTGGACAGGGACAGCACAGGGTTAGATACAGAGTAAAGCTTCCTCTACACTGTCACCCCATCAAACACTCCCAGGGACAGGTACAGCCTGGGGTTAGATACAGAGTAAAACTTCCTCTACACTGTCCCAATCAAACACTCCCAGGAAAGGGACAGCACGGGGTTAGATACAGAGTAAAGCTCCCGCTACACTGACCCCCCATCAAACACTCCCAGGACAGGGACAGCACGGGGTTAGATACAGTAAAGCTTCCTCTATACTGTCTCCCCATCAAACACTCCCAGGACAGGGACAGCATGGGGTTAGATACAGAGTAAAGCTTCCTCTACACTGTCTCCCCTTCAAACACTCCCAGGACAGGGACAGCATGGGGTTAGATACAGAGTAAAGCTTCCACTACACTGACCCCTCATCAAACACTCCCAGGACAGGGACAGCACGGGGTTAGATACAGAGTAAAGCTCCCTCTACACTGTGCCCCCATCAAACACTCCCAGGACAGGAACAGCATGGTGTTGGATACAGAGTAAAGCTCCCTCTACACTGTCCCCATCAAACATTCCCAGGGACAGAAAAAGCATGGGGTTAGATACAGAGTAAAGCTCCCTCTACACTGTCCCCCATCAAACACGCCCTGGACAGGGACAGCACAGGGTTAGATACAGAGTAAAGCTCCCTCTACTCTAACCCCCATCAAACACTCCAGGACAGAAAAAGCATGGGGTTAGATACAGAGTAAAGCTTCCTCTACACTGTGCCCCCATCAAACACTCCCAGGACA
The DNA here is from genome assembly GCF_037043375.1 of Chiloscyllium plagiosum. Classification (NCBI taxonomy): domain Eukaryota; kingdom Metazoa; phylum Chordata; class Chondrichthyes; order Orectolobiformes; family Hemiscylliidae; genus Chiloscyllium; species Chiloscyllium plagiosum. The sequence continues at coordinate 13,153,473 of NW_028270182.1, forward strand.
GGAACAGCATGGTGTTAGATACAGAGTAAAGCTCCCTCTACACTGTCCCCATCAAACATTCCCAGGGACAGGGACAGCATGGGGTTCGATACAGAGTAAAGCTCCCTCTACACTGAACCCCCATCAAACACTCCCAGGACAGGGACAGCACGGGGTTAGATACAGAGTAAAGCTCCCTCTACACTGAACCCCCATCAAACACTCCCAGGACAGGGACAGGACGGGGTTAGACACAGAGTAAAGCTCCCTCTACACTGTCCCAATCAAACACTCCCTGGACAGGGACAGCATAGGGATAGATACAGAGTAAAGATTCCTCGACACTATCTCCCCATCAAACACTTCCAGGACAGGGACAGCACAGGGTCAGATACAGAGGAAAGCTCCCGCTACAATGACCCCCCATCAAACACTCCCAGGACAGGGACAGCACAGGGTTAGATACAGAGTAAAGCTCCCTCTACTCTAACCCCCCATCGAACACTCCAGGACAGAAAAAGCACAGGGTAAGATACAGAGTAAAGCTTTCTCTACACTGACCCCCCATGAAACTCTCCCAGGACAGGGACAGCATGGGGTTCGATACAGAGTAAAGCTCCTTCTACACTGTCTTCCCATCAAACACTCCCAGGACAGGGACAGCATGGGGTTAGATACAGAGTAAAGCTCGCTCTACACTGTTCCCCATCAAACACTCCCAGGACAGGGACAGCATGGGGATCGATACAGAGTAAAGCTCCCTCTACACTGTCCCCCATCAAACATTCCCAGGGACAGGGACAGCATGGGGTTAGATACAGAGTGAAGCTTCCTCTACACTGTCTCCCCTTCAAACACTCCCAGGACAGGGACAGCACAGGGTTAGATACAGATTAAAGCTCCCTCTACTCTAACCCCCAATCGATCACTCCAGGACAGAAAAAGCATGGGGTTAGATACAGAGTAAAGCTTCCTCTATACTGTCTCCCCATCAAACACTCCCAGGACAGGGACAGCATGGGGTTAGATACAGAGTAAAGCTTCCTCTACACTGTCTCCCCTTCAAACACTCCCAGGACAGGGACAGCATGGGGTTAGATACAGAGTAAAGCTTCCACTACACTGACCCCCTCATCAAACACTCCCAGGACAGGGACAGCACGGGGTCAGACACAGTGTAAAGCTCCCTCTACACTTCCACATCAAACACTCCAGGACAGGGACAGCACGGGGTTCGATACCGAGTAAAACTCCCTATACACTGTCCACCATCAAACACTCCCAGGATAGGGACAGCATGGGGTTAGATACAGAGTAAAGCTCCCTCTACTCTAACCCCCATCGAACACTCCAGGACAGAAAAAGCATGGGGTTAGATACAGAGTAAAGCTCCCTCTACACTGTCCCCCATCAAACACGCCCTGGACAGGGACAGCACAGGGTTAGATACAGAGTAAAGCTCCCTCTACTCTAACCCCCATCGAACACTCCAGGACAGAAAAAGCATGGGGTTAGATACAGGGTAAAGCTCCCTCTACACTGTCTCCCCATCAAACACTCCCAGGACAGGGACAGCACAGGGTTAGATACAGATTAAAGCTCCCTCTACTCTAACCCCCCATCGATCACTCCAGTACAGAAAAAGCATGGGGTTAGATACAGAGTAAAGCTCCCTCTACACTGACCCCCCATCAAACACTCCCAGGACAGGGACAGCACGGGGTTAGATACAGAGTAAAGCTCCCTCTACACTGTCCCCCCATCAAACACTCCCAGGACAGGGACAGCATGGGGTTAGATACAGAGTCAAGCTTCCTCTACACTGACCTCTCATCAAACACTCCCAGGACAGGGACAGCATGGGGTTAGATACAGAGTAAAGCTCCCTCTACACTGAACCCCCATCAAACACTCCCAGGACCGGGACAGCACGGGGTTAGACACAGAGTAAAGCTCCCTCTACACTGTCCACCTTCAAACACTCCCAGGGACAGGGACAGCACAGGGTTAGGTACAGAGTAAAGCTCCCTCTACACTGTCCCCCATCAAACAATCCCCAGGACGGGCAGCATGGGGTTAGATACAGAGTAAAGCTCTCTCTACACTGTCTCCCCATCAAACACTCCCTGGACAGGGACAGCACAGGGTCAGATACAGAGGAAAGCTCCCGCTACAATGACCCCCCATCAAACACTCCCAGGACAGGGACAGCACAGGGTCAGATACAGTGTAAAGCTCTCTCTACACTGTCCCCCATCAAACACTCCCAGGGCCAGGGACAGCACGGGGTTAGATACAGAGTAAAGCTCCCTCTACACTGACCCCCCATCAAACACTAGCTTGACAGGGACAGCACAGGGTTAGATACAGAGTAAAGCTCCCTCTACACTGTCACCCCATCAAACACTCCCAGGGACAGGTACAGCCTGGGGTTAGATACAGAGTAAAACTTCCTCTACACTGTCCCAATCAAACACTCCCAGGAAAGGGACAGCACGGGGTTAGATACAGAGTAAAGCTCCCGCTACACTGACCCCCCATCAAACACTCCCAGGACAGGGACAGCACGGGGTTAGATACAGAGTAAAGCTCCCTCTACACTGTCTCCAGCAAACACTCCCAGGACAGGGACAGCACGGGAATAGATACAGAGTAAAACTTTCTCTACACTGACCCCCCATCAAACACTCCAGGACAGGGACAGCATGGGGTTAGATACAGGGTAAAGCTCTCTCTACACTGTCTCCCCATCAAACACACCCAGGACAGGGACAGCACGGGGTTAGATACAGAGTAAAGCTGCCTCTACACTGTCCCCCCATCAAACACTCCCAGGACAGGGACAGTCACAGGGTTAGATACAGAGTAAAGCTTTCTCTACACTGAACCCCCATCAAACACTCCCAGGACAGGGACAGGACGGGGTTAGACACAGAGTAAAGCTCCCTCTACACTGTCCCAATCAAACACTCCCTGGACAGGGACAGCATAGGGATAGATACAGAGTAAAGATTCCTCGACACTATCTCCCCATCAAACACTTCCAGGACAGAAAAAGCACAGGGTTAGATACAGAGTAAAGCTTTCTCTACACTGACCCCCCATGAAACTCTCCCAGGACAGGGACAGCATGGGGTTCGATACAGAGTAAAGCTCCTTCTACACTGTCTTCCCATCAAACACTCCCAGGACAGGGACAGCATGGGGTTAGATACAGAGTAAAGCTCGCTCTACACTGTTCCCCATCAAACACTCCCAGGACAGGGACAGCATGGGGATCGATACAGAGTAAAGCTCCCTCTACACTGTGCCCCCATCAAACACTCCCAGGACAGGAACAGCACGGGGTCAGATACAGAGTAAAGCTGACTCTACACAGCCCCCCCCATCAAACACTCCCAGGACAGGGACAGCATGGGGTTAGATACAGAGTAAAGCTCCCTCTACACTGAACCCCCATCAAACACTCCCAGGACCGGGACAGCACGGGGTTAGACACAGAGTAAAGCTCCCTCTACACTGTCCACCTTCAAACACTCCCAGGGACAGGGACAGCACAGGGTTAGGTACAGAGTAAAGCTCCCTCTACACTGTCCCCCATCAAACAATCCCCAGGACGGGCAGCATGGGGTTAGATACAGAGTAAAGCTCTCTCTACACTGTCTCCCCATCAAACACTCCCTGGACAGGGACAGCACATGGTCAGATACAGAGGAAAGCTCCCGCTACAATGACCCCCCATCAAACACTCCCAGGACAGGGACAGCACAGGGTCAGATACAGTGTAAAGCTTCCTCTACACTGTCTCCATCAAACACTCCCAGGACAGGGACAGCACGGGGTCAGATACAGTGTAAAGCTTCCTCTACACTGTCCCCCATCAAACACTCCCAGGACAGGGACAGCACGGGGTCAGATACAGAGTAAAGCTTCCTCTACATTGACCCCCCATCAAACACTAGCTTGACAGGGACAGCACAGGGTTAGATACAGAGTAAAGCTCCCTCTACACTGTCACCCCATCAAACACTCCCAGGGACAGGTACAGCATGGGGTTAGATACAGAGTAAAACTTCCTCTACACTGTCCCAATCAAACACTCCCAGGACAGGGACAGCACGAGGTTAGATACAGAGTAAAGCTCCCGCTACACTGACCCCCCATCAAACACTCCCAGGACAGGACAGCACGGGGTTAGATACAGAGTAAAGCTCCCTCTACACTGTCTCCAGCAAACACTCCCAGGACAGGGACAGCACGGGAATAGATACAGAGTAAAACTTTCTCTACACTGACCCCCCATCAAACACTCCAGGACAGGGACAGCATGGGGTTAGATACAGGGTAAAGCTCTCTCTACACTGTCTCCCCATCAAACACACCCATGACAGGGACAGCATGGGGTTAGACACAGAGTAAAGCTGCCTCTACACTGTCCCCCCATCAAACACTCCCAGGACAGGGACAGCATGGGGTTAGATACAGAGTAAAGCTTTCTCTACACTGACCCCCCATCGAACACTCCCAGGGACAGGGGCAGCATAGGGTTAGATACAGAGTAAGGCTCTCTATACGCTGTCCCCCATCAAACACTCCCAGGACAGGGACAGCACGGGGTTAGATACAGAGTAAAGCTCCCTCTACACTGTCCCCCCATCAAACACTCCCAGGACAGGGACAGCACGGGGTCAGATACAGAGTAAAGCTCCCTCTACACTTTCCCCATCAAACACTCCAGGACAGGGACAGCACGGGGTTACATACAGAGTAAAGCTCTCTCTACACTGACCCCCCCCATCAAACACTCCCAGGACAGGGACAGCACAGGGTCAGACACAGTGTAAAGCTCCCTCTACACTATCCACATCAAACACTCCAGGACAGGGACAGCACGGGGTTAGATACAGAGTAAAGCTCCCTCTACACTGTCCCCCCATCAAACACTCCCAGGACAGGGACAGCACAGGGTAAGATACAGAGTGAAGCTTCCTCTACACTGACCCCCCATCAAACACTCCCAGGACAGGGACAGCACGGGGTTAGATACAGAGTAAAGCTCCCTCTACACTGTCCCCCATCAAACACGCCCTGGACAGGGACAGCACAGGGTTAGATACAGAGTAAAGCTCCCTCTACTCTAACCCCCATCGAACACTCCAGGACAGAAAAAGCATGGGGTTCGATACAGAGTAAAGCTTCCTCGACACTGTCTCCCCATCAAACACTCCCAGGACAGGGACAGCACAGGGTTAGATACAGAGTAAAGCTCCCTCTACTCTAACCCCCATCGAACACTCCAGGACAGAAAAAGCATGGGGTTAGATACAGAGTAAAGCTCCCTCTACACTGACCCCTCATCAAACACTCCCAGGGACAGGGACAGCATGGGGTGAGATACAGAGTGAAGCTTCCTCTACACTGACCCCCCATCAAACACTCCCAGGACAGGGACAGCACGGGGTTAGATACAGAGTAAAGCTCCCTCTACACTGTCCCTCATCAAACACGCCCTGGACAGGGACAGCACAGGGTTAGATACAGAGTAAAGCTCCCTCTACTCTAACCCCCATCGAACACTCCAGGACAGAAAAAGCATGGGGTTCGATACAGAGTAAAGCTTCCTCTACACTGTCTCCCCATCAAACACTCCCAGGACAGGGACAGCACAGGGTTAGATACAGATTAAAGCTCCCTCTACTCTAACCCCCCATCGATCACTCCAGGACAGAAAAAGCATGGGGTTAGATACAGAGTAAAGCTCCCTCTACACTGTCCCCCCATCAAACACTCCCAGGACAGGGACAGCACAGGGTAAGATACAGAGTGAAGCTTCCTCTACACTGACCCCCCATCAAACACTCCCAGGACAGGGACAGCACGGGGTTAGATACAGAGTAAAGCTCCCTCTACACTGTCCCCCCATCAAACACTCCCAGGACAGGGACAGCATGGGGTTAGATACAGAGTAAAGATCCCTCTACACTTTCTCCCCATCAAACACTCCCAGGACAGGGACAGCATGGGGTTAGATACAGAGTAAAGATCCCTCTACACTGTCCCCATCAAACACCCCCAGGTCAGGGACAGCATGGTGTTAGATACAGAGTAAAGATCCCTCTACACTGTCCCCCCATCAAACACTCCCAGGACAGGGACAGCATGGGGTTAGATACAGAGTAAAGCTCCCTCTACACTGTCCCCCCATCAAACACTCCCAGGACAGGGACAGCACAGGGTCAGATACAGTGTAAAGCTCCATCTACACTGTCCCCATCATACACTCCAGGACCGGGACAGCACGGGGTTAGATACAGAGTAAAGCCCCCTCTACACTGTCCCCCATCAAACACACCCTGGACAGGGACAGCACAGGGTTAGATACAGAGTAAAGCTTCCTCTACACTGACGCACCATCAAACACTCCCAGGAACAGGGACAGCATGGGGTTAGATACAGTGTAAAGCTCGCTCTACACTGTTCCCCATCAAACACTCCCAGGACAGGGACAGCACGGGGTTAGATACAGAGTAAAGCTTCCTCTACACTGACCCCCCAATCAAACACTCCCAGCACTGGGACAGCATGGTGTTAGATACAGAGTAAAGCTCTCTCCACACTGTCCCCATCAAACACTCCCAGGGACAGGGACAGCATGGGGTTCGATACAAAGTAAAGCTCCCTCTACACTGTCTCCCCATCAAACACTCCCAGGACAGGGACAGCATGGGGTTAGATACAGAGTAAAGCTCGCTCTACACTGTCTCCCCATTAAACACTCCCGGGACAGGGACAGCACGGGGTAAGATACAGTGTAAAGCTCCCTCTACACTGTCCCCATCAAACACTCCCAGGGACAGGGACAACATGGGGTTCGATACAGAGTAAAGCTCCCTCTACACTGTCTCCCCATCAAACACTCCCAGGACAGGGACAGCATGAGGTTAGATACAGAGTAAAGCTCCCTCTACACTGTCCCCCCATCAAACACTCCCAGGACAGAGACAGCACGGGGTTACATACAGAGTAAAGCTCCCTCTACACTATCGCCCCATCAAACACTTCCACGACAGGGACAGCACAAGGTTAGATACAGAGGAAAGCTCCATCTACACTGTCCCCATCATACACTCCAGGACCGGGACAGCACGGGGTTAGATACCGAGTAAAACTTCCTATACACTGGCCACCATCAAACACTCCCAGGATAGGGACAGCATGGGGTTAGATACAGAGTAAAGCTCCCTCTACTCTAAGCCCCATCGAACACTCCAGGACAGAAAAAGCATGGGGTTCGATACAGAGTAAAGCTCCCCCTACACTGTCCCCCATCAAACACGCCCTGGACAGGGACAGCACAGGGTTAGATACAGAGTAAAGCTCCCTCTACTCTAACCCCCATCGAACACTCCAGGACAGAAAAAGCATGGGGTTAGATACAGAGTAAAGCTCCCTCTACACTGTCTCCCCATCAAACACTCCCAGGACAGGGACAGCATGGGGTTAGATACAGAGTAAAGCTCGCTCTACACTGTCCCCATCAAACACTCCCAGGGACAGGGACAGCATGGTGTTCGATACAGAGTAAAGCTCCCTCTACACTGTCTCCCCATCAAACACTCCCAGGACAGGGACAGCAAGAGGTTAGATACAGAGTAAAGCTCCCTCTACACTGTCCCCCCATCAAACACTCCAAGGACAGGAACAGCACGGGGTTAGATACAGAGTAAAGCTCCCTCTACAGTAACCCCCCATCAAACACTCCCAGGAGAGGGACAGCATGGGGTTAGATACAGAGTGAAGCTCGCTCTACACTGACCCCGCATCAAACACTCCCAGGACAGAGACAGCACGGGGTTACATACAGAGTAAAGCTCCCTCTACACTATCGCCCCATCAAACACTTCCACGACAGGGACAGCACAAGGTTAGATACAGAGGAAAGCTCCATCTACACTGTCCCCATCATACACTCCAGGACCGGGACAGCACGGGGTTAGATACAGAGTAAAACTTCCTATACACTGGCCACCATCAAACACTCCCAGGATAGGGACAGCATGGGGTTAGATACAGAGTAAAGCTCCCTCTACTCTAAGCCCCATCGAACACTCCAGGACAGAAAAAGCATGGGGTTCGATACAGAGTAAAGCTCCCCCTACACTGTCCCCCATCAAACACGCCCTGGACAGGGACAGCACAGGGTTAGATACAGAGTAAAGCTCCCTCTACTCTAACCCCCATCGAACACTCCAGGACAGAAAAAGCATGGGGTTAGATACAGAGTAAAGGTTCCTCTACACTGTCTCCCCATCAAACACTCCCAGGACAGGGACAGCACAGGGTTAGATACAGAGTAAAGCTCCCTCTACTCTAACCCCCCATCGATCACTCCAGGACAGAAAAAGCATGGGGTTAGATACAGAGTAAAGCTCCCTCTACACTGTCGCCCCATCAAACACTCCCAGGACAGGGACAGCACAGGGTAAGATACAGAGTGAAGCTTCCTCTACACTGACCCCCCATCAAACACTCCCAGGACAGGGACAGCACGGGGTTAGATACAGAGTAAAGCTCCCTCTACACTGTCCCCCCATCAAACACTCCCAGGACAGGGACAGCACGGGGTTAGATACAGAGTAAAGCTCCTCTACACTGTCCCCCCATCAAACACTCCCAGGACAGGGACAGCACGGGGTTAGATACAGAGTAAAGATCCCTCTACACTGTCCCCATCAAACACCCCCAGGTCAGGGACAGCATGGTGTTAGATACAGAGTAAAGCTCCCTCTACACAGTCCCCATCAAACACTCCCAGGACAGGGACAGCTTGGGGTTAGATACAGAGTAAAGCTTCCTCTACACTGACCCCCCCATCAAACACTCCCAGGACAGGGACAGCATGGGGTTCGATACAGAGTAAAGCTCCCTCTACACTGTCCCCATCAAACACTCCCAGGACAGACACAGCATGGGGTCAGGTACAGAGTAAAGCTCGCTCTACACTGTCCCCATCAAACGCTCCCAGGGACAGGGACAGCATGGGGTTCGATACAGAGTAAAGCTCCCTCTACACTGACCCCCCCATCAAACACTCCCAGGACAGGGACAGCACAGGGTTAGATACAGAGTAAAGCTCCCTCTACACTGACCCCCCCATCAAACACTCCCAGGACAGGGACAGCACAGGGTCAGACACAGTGTAAAGCTGCCTCTCCACTATCCACATCAAACACTCCCAGGACAGGGACAGCACAGGGTCAGACACAGAGTAAAGCTCCCTCTACACTTCCACATCAAACACTCCAGGACAGGGACAGCACGGGGTTCGATACCGAGTAAAACTCCCCATACACTGTCCACCATCAAACACTCCCAGGATAGGGACAGCATGGGGTTAGATACAGAGTAAAGCTCCCTCTACTCTAACACCCATCGAACACTCCAGGACAGAAAAAGCATGGGGTTAGATACAGAGGAAAGCTCCCTCTACACTGTCTCCCCATCAAACACTCCCAGGACAGGGACAGCACGGGGTTAGATACAGAGTGATGCATCCTCTACACTGACCCCCCCATCAAACACTCCCAGGAAAGGGACAGCACGGGGTTAGATACAGAGTAAAGCTCCCTCTACACTGTCCCCTCATCAAACACTCCCAGGACAGGGACAGCATGGGGTTAGATACAGAGTAAAGCTTCCACTACACTGACCCCTGATCAAACACTCCCAGGTCAGGGACAGCATGGTGTTAGATACAGAGTAAAGCTCCCTCTACACTGTCTCCCCATCAAACACTCCCAGGGCAGGGACAGCACAGGGTAAGATACAGAGGAAAGCTCCCGCTACAATGACCCCCCATCAAACACTCTCAGGACAGGGACACCATGGGGTTAGATACAGAGTAAAGCTCCCTCTACACTGTCCCCCATCAAACACGCCCTGGACAGGGACAGCACAGGGTTAGATACAGAGTAAAGCTTCCTCTACACTGTCCCCCAATCAAACACTCCCAGGACAGGGACAACACAGGGTAAGATACAGTGTAAAGCTCCCTCTCCACTGTCCCCATCAAACACTCCCAGGGACAGGGACAGCATGGGGTTAGATACAGAGTAAAGCTCCCTCTACACTGTCTCCCCATCAAACACTCCCAGGACAGGGACAGCATGAGGTTAGATACAGAGTAAAGCTCCCTCTACACTGTCCCCCCATCAAACACTCCAAGGACAGGAACAGCACGGGGTTAGATACAGAGTAAAGCTCCCTCTACAGTAACCCCCCATCAAACACTCCCAGGAGAGGGACAGCATGGGGTTAGACACAGAGTGAAGCTCGCTCTACACTGACCCCGCATCAAACACTCCCAGGACAGAGACAGCACGGGGTTACATACAGAGTAAAGCTCCCTCTACACTATCGCCCCATCAAACACTTCCACGACAGGGACAGCACAAGGTTAGATACAGAGGAAAGCTCCATCTATACTGTCCCCATCATACACTCCAGGACTGGGACAGCACGGGGTTAGATACCGAGTAAAACTTCCTATACACTGGCCACCATCAAACACTCCCAGGATAGGGACAGCATGGGGTTACATACAGAGTAAAGCTCCCTCTACTCTAAGCCCCATCGAACACTCCAGGACAGAAAAAGCATGGGGTTAGATACAGAGTAAAGCTTCCTCTACACTGTCTCCCCATCAAACACTCCCAGGACAGGGACAGCACAGGGTTAGATACAGAGTAAAGCTTCCTCTACTCTAACACCCCATCGATCACTCCAGGACAGAAAAAGCATGGGGTTAGATACAGAGTAAAGCTCTCTCTACACTGTCGCCCCATCAAACACTCCCAGGACAGGGACAGCACGGGGTTAGATACAGAGTAAAGCTCCCTCTACACTGTCCCCCATCAAACACGCCCTGGACAGGGACAGCACAGGGTTAGATACAGAGTAAAGCTCCCTCTACTCTAACCCCCATCGAACACTCCAGGACAGAAAACGCATGGGGTTAGATACAGAGTAAAGCTTCCTCTACACTGTCTCCCCATCAAACACTCCCAGGACAGGGACAGCACAGGGTTAGATACAGAGTAAAGCTCCCTCTACTCTAACCCCCCATCGATCACTCCAGGACAGAAAAAGCATGGGGTTAGATACAGAGTAAAGCTCCCTCTACACTGTCGCCCCATCAAACACTCCCAGGACAGGGACAGCATGGGGTTCGATACAGAGTAAAGCTTCCACTACACTGACCCCTCATCAAACACTCCCAGGACAGGGACAGCATAGGGTTAGATACAGAGTAAAGCTCCCTCTACACTGTCTCCCCATCAAACACTCCCAGGACAGGGACAGCATGGGGTTAGATACAGAGTAAAGATCCCTCTACACTGTCCCCATCAAACACCCCCAGGTCAGGGACAGCATGGTGTTAGATCCAGAGTAAAGCTGCCTCTACACTGTCCCCATCAAACACTCCCAGGACAGGGACAGCATGGGGTTCGATACAGAGTAAAGCTCCCTCTACACTGTCTCCACATCAAACACTCCCAGGACAGGGACAGCTTGGGGTTAGATACAGAGTAAAGCTTCCTCTACACTGACCCCCCCATCAAACACTCCCAGGACAGGGACAGCATGGGGTTCGATACAGAGTAAAGCTCCCTCTACACTGTCCCCATCAAACACTCCCAGGACAGACACAGCATGGGGTCAGGTACAGAGTAAAGCTCGCTCTACACTGTGCCCATCAAACGCTCCCAGGACAGGGACAGCATGGAGTTAGATACAGAGTAAAGCTCCCTCTACACTGTCTCCCCATCAAACACTCCCAGGACAGGGACAGCATGGAGTTAGATACAGAGTAAAGCTTGCTCTACACTGACCCCCCATCGAACACTCCCAGGGACAGGGGCAGCATAGGGTTCGATACAGAGTAAAGCTCGCTCTACACTGTCCCCCATCAAACACTCCCAGGACAGGGACAGCACGGGGTTACATACAGAGTAAAGCTCCCTCTACACTGACCCCCCCATCAAACACTCCCAGGACAGGGACAGCACAGGGTCAGACACAGTGTAAAGCTGCCTCTCCACTATCCACATCAAACACTCCAGGACAGGGACAGCACGGGGTTCGATACCGAGTAAAACTCCCCATACACTGTCCACCATCAAACACTCCCAGGATAGGGACAGCATGGGGTTAGATACAGAGTAAAGCTCCCTCTACTCTAACACCCATCGAACACTCCAGGACAGAAAAAGCATGGGGTTAGATACAGAGGAAAGCTCCCTCTGCACTGTCTCCCCATCAAACACTCCCAGGACAGGGACAGCACGGGGTTAGATACAGAGTAAAGCTCCCTCTACACTGTCCCCCCATCAAACACTCCCAGGACAGGGACAGCATGGGGTTAGATACAGAGTAAAGCTCCCACTACACTGACCCCTGATCAAACACTCCCAGGTCAGGGACAGCATGGTGTTAGATACAGAGTAAAGCTCCCTCTACACTGTCTCCCCATCAAACACTCCCAGGGCAGGGACAGCACAGGGTAAGATACAGAGGAAAGCTCCCGCTACAATGACCCCCCATCAAACACTCTCAGGACAGGGACAGCATGGGGTTAGATACAGAGTAAAGCTCCCTCTACACTGTCCCCCATCAAACACGCCCTGGACAGGGACAGCACAGGGTTAGATACAGAGTAAATCTCCCTCTACTCTAACCCCCCATCGAACACTCCAGGACAGAAAAAGCACAGGGTATGGTACAGAGTAAAGCTCCCTCTACACTGACCCCCCAACAAACTCTCCCAGGACAGGACAGCATGGGGTTCGATACAGAGTAAAGCTCGCTCTACACTGTTCCCCATCAAACACTCCCAGGACAGGGACAGCACGGGGTTAGATACAGAGTAAAGCTCCCTCTACACTGTCCCCCCATCAAACACTCCCAGGACAGGGACAGCACAGGGTAAGATACAGTGTAAAGCTTTCTCTACACTGACCCCCCATCAAACACTTCCAAGACAGGACAGCATGGGGTTAGATACAGAGTAAAGCTCTCTCTACACTGTCCCCATCAAACACTCCCAGGGACAGGGACAGCATGGGGTTCGATACAGATTAAAGCTCCATCTACACTGTCCCCATCATACACTCCAGGACCGGGACAGCACGGGGTTAGATACAGAGTAAAGCTCCCTCTACACTGTCCCCCATCAAACACGCCCTGGACAGGGACAGCACAGGGTTAGATACAGAGTAAAGCTCCCTCTACTCTAACCCCCCATCGAACACTCCAGGACAGAAAAAACATGGGGTTAGATACAGAGTAAATCTTCCTCTACACTGACCCCCCATCAAACTCTCCCAGGACAGGACAGCATGGGGTTCGATACAGAGTAAAGCTCGCTCTACACTGTCCCCCCATCAAACACTCCCAGGACAGGGACAGCACAGGGTTAGATACAGAGTAAAGCTTCCTCTACACTGACCCCCCCATCAAACACTCCCAGGACAGGGACAGCATGGGGTTCGATACAGAGTAAAGCTCCCTCTACACTGTCCCCATCAAACACTCCCAGGACAGACACAGCATGGGGTCAGGTACAGAGTAAAGCTCGCTCTACACTGTCCCCATCAAACGCTCCCAGGGACAGGGACAGCATGGGGTTCGATACAGAGTAAAGCTCCCTCTACACTGTCTCCCCATCAAACACTCCCAGGACAGGGACAGCATGGAGTTAGATACAGAGTAAAGCTTTCTCTACACTGACCCCCCATCGAACACTCCCAGGGACAGGGGCAGCATAGGGTTCGATACAGAGTAAAGCTCGCTCTACACTGTCCCCCATCAAACACTCCCAGGACAGGGACAGCACGGGGTTACATACAGAGTAAAGCTCCCTCTACACTGACCCCCCCCATCAAACACTCCCAGGACAGGGACAGCACAGGGTCAGACACAGTGTAAAGCTGCCTCTCCACTATCCACATCAAACACTCCAGGACAGGGACAGCACGGGGTTCGATACCGAGTAAAACTCCCCATACACTGTCCACCATCAAACACTCCCAGGATAGGGACAGCATGGGGTTAGATACAGAGTAAAGCTCCCTCTACTCTCACACCCATCGAAAACTCCAGGACAGAAAAAGCATGGGGTTAGATACACAGGAAAGCTCCCTCTACACTGTCTCCCCATCAAACACTCCCAGGACAGGGACAGCACGGGGTTAGATACAGAGTTATGCATCCTCTACACTGACCCCCCCATCAAACACTCCCAGGACAGGGGCAGCATGGGGTTAGATACAGAGTAAAACTTCCACTACACTGACCCCTGATCAAACACTCCCAGGTCAGGGACAGCATGGTGTTAGATACAGAGTAAAGCTCCCTCTACACTGTCCCCCCATCAAACACTCCCAGGACAGGGACAGCACAGGGTTAGATACAGAGTAAAGCTTCCACTACACTGACCCCCCATCAAACGCTCCCAGGGACAGGGACAGCATGGGGTTCGATACAGAGTAAAGCTCCCTCTACACTGTCTCCCCATCAAACACTCCCAGGACAGGGACAGCATGGAGTTAGATACAGAGTAAAGCTTTCTCTACACTGACCCCCCATCGAACACTCCCAGGGACAGGGGCAGCATAGGGTTCGATACAGATTAAAGCTCGCTCTACACTGTCCCCCATCAAACACTCCCAGGACAGGGAGAGCACGGGGTTACATACAGAGTAAAGCTCCCTCTACACTGACCCCCCCATCAAACACTCCCAGGACAGGGACAGCACAGGGTAAGATACAGAGGAAAGCTCCCTCTACACTGTCTCCCCATCAAACACTCCCAGGACAGGGACAGCATGGGGTTCGATACAGATTAAAGCTCGCTCTACACTGTCCCCCATCAAACACTCCCAGGACAGGGAGAGCACGGGGTTACATACAGAGTAAAGCTTCCACTACACTGACCCCTGATCAAACACTCCCAGGTCAGGGACAGCATGGTGTTAGATACAGAGTAAAGCTCCCTCTACACTGTCCCCCCATCAAACACTCCCAGGTCAGGGACAGCATGGTGTTAGATACAGAGTAAAGCTCCCTCTACACTGTCTCCCCATCAAACACTCCCAGGGCAGGGACAGCACAGGGTAAGATACAGAGGAAAGCTCCCTCTACACTGTCCCCCATCAAACACGCCCTGGACAGGGACAGCACAGGGTTAGATACAGAGTAAAGCTCCCTCTACACTGTCTCCCCATCGAACACTCCAGGACAGAAAAAGCACAGGGTATGATACAGAGTAAAGCTCCCTCTACACTGACCCCCCAACAAACTCTCCCAGGACAGGACAGCATGGGGTTCGATACAGAGTAAAGCTCGCTCTACACAGTTCCCCATCAAACACTCCCAGGACAGGGACAGCACGGGGTTAGATACAGAGTAAAGCTCCCTCTACACTGTCCCCCCATCAAACACTCCCAGGACAGGGACAGCACGGGGTTAGATACAGAGTAAAGCTCCCTCTACACTGACCCCCCATCAAACACTCCCTGGACAGGGACAGCATGGGGTTAGATGCAGAGTAAAGCTCCCTCTACACTGTCCCCATCAAACACTCCCTGGACAGGGACAGCACGGGGTTAGATACAGAGTAAAGCTCCCTCTACACTGTCTCCCCATCCAACACTCCCAGGACAGGGACAGCATGGGGTTAGATACAGAGTAAAGCTTCCTCTACACTGTCTCCATCAAACACTCCCAGGACAGGGACAGCATGGGGTTAGATACAGAGTAAAGATCCCTCTACACTGTCCCCATCAAACACCCCCAGGTCAGGGACAGCATGGTGTTAGATACAGAGTAAAGCTCCCTCTACACTGTCTCCACATCAAACACTCCCAGGACAGGGACAGCTTGGGGTTAGATACAGAGTAAAGCTTCCTCTACACTGTCTCCACATCAAACACTCCCAGGACAGGGACAGCTTGGGGTTAGATACAGAGTAAAGCTTCCTCTACACTGACCCCCCCATCAAACACTCCCAGGACAGGGACAGCATGGGGTTCGATACAGAGTAAAGCTCCCTCTACACTGTCCCCATCAAACACTCCCAGGACAGACACAGCATGGGGTCAGGTACAGAGTAAAGCTCGCTCTACACTGTCCCCATCAAACGCTCCCAGGGACAGGGACAGCATGGGGTTAGATACAGAGTAAAGCTTTCTCTACACTGACCCCCCATCGAACACTCCCAGGGACAGGGGCAGCATAGGGTTCGATACAGAGTAAAGCTCGCTCTACACTGTCCCCCATCAAACACTCCCAGGACAGGGACAGCACGGGGTTACATACAGAGTAAAGCTCCCTCTACACTGACCCCCCCATCAAACACTCCCAGGACAGGGACAGCACAGGGTCAGACACAGTGTAAAGCTGCCTCTCCACTATCCACATCAAACACTCCCAGGACAGGGACAGCACGGGGTTCGATACCGAGTAAAACTCCCCATACACTGTCCACCATCAAACACTCCCAGGATAGGGACAGCATGGGGTTAGATACAGAGTAAAGCTCCCTCTACTCTAACACCCATCGAACACTCCAGGACAGAAAAAGCATGGGGTTAGATACAGAGGAAAGCTCCCTCTACACTGTCTCCCCATCAAACACTCCCAGGACAGGGACAGCATGGGGTTAGATACAGAGTAAAGCTTCCACTACACTGACCCCTGATCAAACACTCCCAGGTCAGGGACAGCATGGTGTTAGATACAGAGTAAAGCTCCCTCTACACTGTCCCCCCATCAAACACTCCCAGGACAGGGACAGCATGGGGTTAGATACAGAGTAAAGCTTCCACTACACTGACCCCTGATCAAACACTCCCAGGTCAGGGACAGCATGGTGTTAGATACAGAGCAAAGCTCCCTCTACACTGTCTCCCCATCAATCACTCCCAGGGCAGGGACAGCACAGGGTAAGATACAGAGGAAAGCTCCCGCTACAATGACCCCCCATCAAACACTCTCAGGACAGGGACAGCATGGGGTTAGATACAGAGTAAAGCTCCCTCTACACTGTCCCCCATCAAACACGCCCTGGACAGGGACAGCACAGGGTTAGATACAGAGTAAAGCTCCCTCTACTCTAACCCCCCATCGAACACTCCAGGACAGAAAAAGCACAGGGTATGATACAGAGTAAAGCGCTCTCTACACTGACCCCCCAACAAACTCTCCCAGGACAGGACAGCATGGGGTTCGATACAGAGTAAAGCTCGCTCTACACTGTTCCCCATCAAACACTCCCAGGACAGGGACAGCACGGGGTTAGATACAGAGTAAAGCTCCCTCTACACTGTCCCCCCATCAAACACTCCCAGGACAGGGACAGCACGGGGTTAGATATAGAGTAAAGCTCGCTCTACACTGTCCCCATCAAACACTCCCAGGACAGGGACAGCATGGGGTTAGATACAGAGTAAAGCTCGCTCTACACTGTCCCCCAACAAACACTCCCAGGACAGGGACAGGACGGGGTTAGATACAGAGTAAAGCTCCCTCTACACTGACCCCCCATCAAACACTCCCAGGACAGGAAAGCACGGGGTTAGATACAGAGTAAAGCTCTCTCTACACTGTCTACATCATACACTCCCCCGGACAGGGACAGCACACAGTTAGGTACAGAGTAAAGCTCCCTCTATACTGACCTCCATGAAACACTCCCAGGACAGGGACAGCACAGGGTTAGATACAGAGTAAAGCTCGCTCTACACTGACCCCCCATCAAACACCCCCAGGACTGAGACAGCACGGGGTTAGATACAGAGTAAAGCTCGCCCTACACGGATCCACCATCAAACACTCCCAGGACAGCGACAGCACGGGGTTACATACAGAGTAAAGCTCCCTCTACACTGTCCCCCCATCAAACACTCCCAGGGACAGGGACAGCACGGGGTTACATACAGAGTAAAGCTCCCTCTACACTGTCCCCCCATCAAACACTCCCAGGGACAGGGACAGCACGGGGTTATATACAGAGTAAAGCTCCCGCTACACTGTCCCCATCAAACACTCCCAGGGACAGGGACAGTACGGGATAAGATACAGAGTAAAGCTCCCTCTACACTGTCCCCCATCAAACACTCCCAGGGACAGCGACAGCACGGGGTTAGATACAGAGTAAAGCTCGCTCCACACTGTCCCCCATCAAACACTCCCAGGGACAGCGACAGCACGGGGTTAGATACAGAGTAAAGCTCCCTCTACACTGTCCCCCATCAAACACTCCCAGGGACAGGGACAGTACGGGATAAGATACAGAGTAAAGCTCCCTCTACACTGTCCCCCATCAATCACTCCCAGGACAGGGACAGCACAGGGTTAGATACAGAGTAAAGCTCCCTCTACACTGTCCCCCATCAAACACTCCCAGGGACAGCGACAGCACTGGGTTAGATACAGAGTAAAGCTCGCTCCACACTGTCCCCCATCAAACACTCCCAGGGACAGCGACAGCACGGGGTTAGATACAGAGTAAAGCTCCCTCTACACTGTCCCCATCAAACACTCCCAGGGACAGGGACAGTACGGGATAAGATACAGAGTAAAGCTCCCTCTACACTGTCCCCCATCAAACACTCCCAGGGACAGGGACAGCACGGGGTTAGATACAGAGTTAAGCTCTCTCTACACTGTCTCCATCAAACACTCCCAGGACAGACACAGCATGGGGTTAGTTACAGAGTAAAGCTCCCTCTACACTGTCTCCATCAAACACTCCCAGAACATGGACAGCACGGGGTTAGATACAGAGTAAAGCTCCCTCTACACTGACCCCCCATCAAACACTCTCAGGACAGGGACAGCGCAGGGTTAGATTCAGAGTAAAGCTCTCTCTACACTGTCCCCCCATCAAACACTCCCAGAACATGGACAGCACGGGGTTAGATACAGAGTAAAGCTCCCTCTACACTGACCCCCCATCAAACACTCCCAGGACAGGGACAGCACGGGGTTAGATACAGAGTAAAGCTCCCTCTACACTGAACCCTCATCAAACACTCCCAGGACAGGGACAGGACGGGGTTAGATACAGAGTAAAGTTCCCTCTACACTGTCCCCCATCGAACACTCCCAGGACAGGGACAGCACGGGGTTAGATACAGAGTAAAGATCTCTCTACACTGTCCCCATCAAACACTCCCAGGACAGGGACAGCACGGGGTTAGATACAGAGTAAAGATCTCTCTACACTGTCCCCCATCAATCACTCCCAGGACAGGGACAGCACAGGGTTAGATACAGAGTAAAGCTCCCTCTACACTGTCCCCCATCAAACACTCCCAGGGACAGCGACAGCACTGGGTTAGATACAGAGTAAAGCTCGCTCCACACTGTCCCCCATCAAACACTCCCAGGGACAGCGACAGCACGGGGTTAGATACAGAGTAAAGCTCCCTCTACACTGTCCCCATCAAACACTCCCAGGGACAGGGACAGTACGGGATAAGATACAGAGTAAAGCTCCCTCTACACTGTCCCCCATCAAACACTCCCAGGGACAGGGACAGCACGGGGTTAGATACAGAGTTAAGCTCTCTCTACACTGTCTCCATCAAACACTCCCAGGACAGACACAGCATGGGGTTAGTTACAGAGTAAAGCTCCCTCTACACTGTCTCCATCAAACACTCCCAGAACATGGACAGCACGGGGTTAGATACAGAGTAAAGCTCCCTCTACACTGACCCCCCATCAAACACTCTCAGGACAGGGACAGCGCAGGGTTAGATTCAGAGTAAAGCTCTCTCTACACTGTCCCCCCATCAAACACTCCCAGAACATGGACAGCACGGGGTTAGATACAGAGTAAAGCTCCCTCTACACTGACCCCCCATCAAACACTCCCAGGACAGGGACAGCACGGGGTTAGATACAGAGTAAAGCTCCCTCTACACTGAACCCTCATCAAACACTCCCAGGACAGGGACAGGACGGGGTTAGATACAGAGTAAAGTTCCCTCTACACTGTCCCCCATCGAACACTCCCAGGACAGGGACAGCACGGGGTTAGATACAGAGTAAAGATCTCTCTACACTGTCCCCATCAAACACTCCCAGGACAGGGACAGCACGGGGTTAGATACAGAGTAAAGATCTCTCTACACTGTCCATATCAAACACTCCCAGGGACAGGGACAGGGACAGCACGGGGTTAGATACAGAGTAAAACTTCCTCTACACTGCCCCCATGAAACACTCCCAGGACAGGGACAGCTCGGGGTTAGACACAAAGTAAAGCCTCCTCTACACTGTCCCCCTGATCAAACACACCCACGGTAGAGACAGCATAGGCTTAGTTACAGGTAAAGCTTCCTCTACATTTTAAGCTGAAAGTAAAACTTCTTTCTCCAACAAAGGCATTGCATTGCTAGGACACCTACAATATACATATCTTTCATGATGACAATTAGCAACAGAAACCGGACACTGAATTACAAGGGGAGATGTTGGGGGTTGGAGATAGGAGAGAATTTGTCGGGGGTAGAGGGTGGAGGGGGATGATGGTCTGGGAAGGCTGAGATATTTTAACTCCCCAATGAAACGATGGAATAGGTGACTGTACACGAAGTGAATGGAACGGATTACTCTCCCAGAATCCAACTCGACCAGCTAGAGAGGTACAGCACAGAAACAGACCCTTCAGCCCAACTGGTCCATGCCGACCAGATATCCTCAATTCGTCCAGCCCCATTTGTCAGCAGTTCCTATTCATCTACCCATCCTGATGCCTTTTAAATGCTGTAACTGTATCAAACTCCACCACTCTCAGCATAACACTGGGGTACAGTACTGGTGGGCACAGGTCAGTCACTATCTAACACTGGGGTACAGTACTGGTGGGGACAGGTCTGTCACTGTATAAAACTGGGCTACAGTACTGGTGGGAACAGGTCTGTCACTGTATAACACTGGGGGGTACAGTACTGGTGGGGACAGGTCTGTCCCTGTATAACACTGGGGGGTACAGTACTGGTGGGGACAGGTCTGTCCCTGTATAACACTGGGGTACAGTACTGGTGGGGACAGGTCTGTCACTGTATAACACTGGGGTACAGTACTGGTGTGGACAGGTCTGTCACTGTATAACACTGGGGTACAGTACTGGTGTGGACAGGTCTGTCACTGTATAACACTGGGGTACAGTACTGGTGTGGACAGGTCTGTCACTGTATAACACTGGGGTACAGTACTGGTGGGGACAGGTCTGTCACTGTATAACACTGGGGTACAGTACTGGTGGGGACAGGTCTGTCACTGTATAACACGGGTACAGTACTGGTGTGGACAGGTCTGTTACTGTATAACACTGGGGTACAGTACTGGTGGGGACAGGTCTGTCACTGTATAACACTGGGGTACAGTACTGGTGGGGACAGGTCTGTCACTGTATAACACTGGGGTACAGTACTGGTGGGGACAGGTCTGTCACTGTATAACACTGGGGTACAGTACTGGTGGGGACAGGTCTGTCACTGTATAACACTGGGGTACAGTACTGGTGTGGACTGGTCAGTCACTGTATAACACTGGGGTACAGTACTGGTGGGGACAGGTCTGTCACTGTATAACACTGGGGTACAGTACTGGTGTGGACAGGTCTGTCACTGTATAACACTGGGGTACAGTACTGGTGTGGACAGGTCTGTCACTGTATAACACTGGGGTACAGTACTGGTGGGGACAGGTCAGTCACTGTATAACACTGGGGTACAGTACTGGTGGGGACAGGTCTGTCACTGTATAACACTGGGGTACAGTACTGTTGTGGACAGGTCTGTCACTGTATAACACTGGGGTACAGTACTGGTGGGGACAGGTCTGTCACTGTATAACACTGGGGTACAGTACTGGTGTGGACAGGTCTGTCACTGTATAACACTGGGGTACAGTACTGGTGGGGACAGGTCTGTCACTGTATAACACTGGGGTACAGTACTGGTGTGGACAGGTCTGTCACTGTATAACACTGGGGTACAGTACTGGTGTGGACAGGTCTGTCACTGTATAACACTGGGGTACAGTACTGGTGTGGACAGGTCTGTCACTGTATAACACTGGGGTACAGTACTGGTGGGGACAGGTCTGTCACTGTATAACACTGGGGTACAGTACTGGTGTGGACAGGTCTGTCACTGTATAACACTGGGGTACAGTACTGGTGGGGACAGGTCTGTCACTGTATAACACTGGGGTACAGTACTGGTGTGGACAGGTCTGTTACTGTATAACACTGGGGTACAGTACTGGTGGGGACAGGTCTGTCACTGTATAACACTGGGGTACAGTACTGGTGGGGACAGGTCTGTCACTGTATAACACTGGGGTACAGTACTGGTGTGGACAGGTCTGTCACTGTATAACACTGGGGTACAGTACTGGTGTGGACAGGTCTGTCACTGTATAACACTGGGGTACAGTACTGGTGTGGACAGGTCTGTCACTGTATAACACTGGGGTACAGTACTGGTGTGGACAGGTCTGTCACTGTATAACACTGGGGTACAGTACTGGTGGGGACAGGTCTGTCACTGTATAACACTGGGGTACAGTACTGGTGTGGACAGGTCTGTCACTGTATAACACTGGGGTACAGTACTGGTGGGGACAGGTCTGTCACTGTATAACACTGGGGTACAGTACTGGTGGGGACAGGTCTGTCACTGTATAACACTGGGGTACAGTACTGGTGTGGACAGGTCTGTCACTGTATAACACTGGGGTACAGTACTGGTGTGGACAGGTCTGTCACTGTATAACACTGGGGTACAGTACTGGTGGGGACAGGTCTGTCACTGTATAACACTGGGGTACAGTACTGGTGTGGACAGGTCTGTCACTGTATAACACTGGGGTACAGTACTGGTGTGGACAGGTCTGTCACTGTATAACACTGGGGTACAGTACTGGTGGGGACAGGTCTGTCACTGTATAACACTGGGGTACAGTACTGGTGGGGACAGGTCTGTCACTGTATAACACTGGGGTACAGTACTGGTGTGGACAGGTCTGTCACTGTATAACACTGGGGTACAGTACTGGTGGGGACAGGTCTGTCACTGTATAACACTGGGGTACAGTACTGGTGTGGACAGGTCTGTCACTGTATAACACTGGGGTACAGTACTGGTGTGGACAGGTCTGTCACTGTATAACACTGGGGTACAGTACTGGTGGGGACAGGTCTGTCACTGTATAACACTGGGGTACAGTACTGGTGTGGACAGGTCTGTTACTGTATAACACTGGGGTACAGTACTGGTGGGGACAGGTCTGTCACTGTATAACACTGGGGTACAGTACTGGTGTGGACAGGTCTGTCACTGTATAACACTGGGGTACAGTACTGGTGTGGACAGGTCTGTCACTGTATAACACTGGGGTACAGTACTGGTGGGGACAGGTCTGTCACTGTATAACACTGGGGTACAGTACTGGTGTGGACAGGTCTGTCACTGTATAACACTGGGGTACAGTACTGGTGGGGACAGGTCTGTCACTGTATAACACTGGGGTACAGTACTGGTGTGGACAGGTCTGTCACTGTATAACACTGGGGTACAGTACTGGTGTGGACAGGTCTGTCACTGTATTACACTGGGGTACAGTACTGGTGGGGACAGGTCTGACACTGTATAACACTGGGGTACAGTACTGGTGGGGACAGGTCTGTCACTGTATAACACTGGGGTACAGTACTGGTGGGGACAGGTCTGTCACTGTATAACACTGGGTTACAGTACTGGTGGGGACTGGTCTGTCACTGTATAACACTGGGGTACAGTACTGGTGTGGACAGGTCTGTCCCGGTATAACACTGGGGTACAGTACTGGTGGGGACAGGTCTGTCACTGTATAACACTGGGATACAGTACTGGTGGGGACAGGTCTGTCACTGTATAACACTGGGTTACAGTACTGGTTGGGACTGGTCTGTCACTGTATAACACTGGGGTACAGTACTGGTGGGGACAGGTCTGTCACTGTATAACACTGGGATACAGTACTGGTGGGGACTGGTCTGTCACTGTATAACACTGGGGTATAGTACTGGTGGGGATAGGTCTGTCACTGTATAACACTGGGTTACAGTACTGGTGGGGACTGGTCTGTCACTGTATAACACTGGGGTACAGTAATGGTGGGGACAGGTCTGTCACTGTATAACACTGGGATACAGTACTGGTGGGGACAGGTCTGTCACTGTATAACAGTGGGGTATAGTACTGGTGGGGACAGGTCTGTCACTGTATAACACTGGGGTACAGTACTGGTGGGGACAGGTCTGTCACTGTATAACACTGGGGTGCAGTACTGGTGGGGACAGGTCTGTCACTGTATAACACTGGGGTACAGTACTGGTGGGGACAGGTCTGTCACTGTATAACACTGGGGTACAGTACTGGTGTGGACAGGTCTGTCCCGGTATAACACTGGGGTACAGTACTGGTGGGGACAGGTCTGTCATTGTATAACACTGGGGTACAGTACTGGTGGGGACAGGTCTGTCGCTGTATAACACTGGGGTACAGTACTGGTGGGGACAGGTCTGTCACTGTATAACACTGGGGTACAGTACTGGTGGGGACAGGTCTGTCACTGTCTAACACTTGGGTACAGTACTGGTGGGGACAGGTCTGTCACTGTATAACACTAGGGTACAGTACTGGTGGGGACAGGTCTGTCCCTGTATAACACTGGGATACAGTACTGGTGGGGACAGGTCTGTCACTGTCTAACACTGGGGTACAGTACTGGTGGGGACAGGTATAACACTGGGGTAAAGAACAAGTGGGGACAGGTCAGTCACTGTATAAAACTGGGGTACAGAACTGGTGGGGACAGGACTGTCACTGTATAACAGTGGGGTACAGTACTGGTGGAGACAGGTCTGTCACTGTATAACACTGGGGTACAGTACTGGTGGGGACAGGACTGTCACTGTATAACACTGGGGTACAGTACTGGTGGGGACTGGTCTGTCACTGTATAACACTGGGGTACAGTACTGGTGGGGACAGGTCTGTCACTGTATAACACTGGGGTACAGTACTGGTGGGGACTGGTCTGTCACTGTATAACACTGGGGTACAGTACTGGTGGAGACAGGTCGGTCACTATCTAACACTGGAGTACAGTACTGGTGGGGACAGGTCTGTCTCTGTATAACACTGGGGTACAGTACTGGTGGGGACTGGTCTGTCAGTGTATAACACTGGGGTACAGTACTGGTGGAGACAGGTCTGTCCCTGTATAACACTGGGGTACAGTACTGGTGGGGACAGGACTGTCACTGTATAACACTGGGGTACAGTACTGGTGGGGACTGGTCTGTCACTGTATAACACTGGGGTACAGTACTGGTGGGGACAGGTCTGTCACTGTATAACACTGGGGTACAGTACTGGTGGGGACAGGTCTGTCACTATCTAACACTGGAGTACAGTACTGGTGGGGACAGGTCTGTCTCTGTGTAACACTGGGGTACAGTACTGGTGGGGACTGGTCTGTCAGTGTATAACACTGGGGTACAGTACTGGTGGAGACAGGTCTGTCTCTGTATAACACTGGGGTACAGTAATGGTGGAGACAGGTCTGTCACTATCTAACACTGGAGTACAGTACTGGTGGAGACAGGTCTGTCTCTGTATAACACTGGGGTACAGTACTGGTGGAGACAGGTCTGTCACTATCTAACACTGGAGTACAGTACTGGTGGGGACAGGTCTGTCTCTGTGTAACACTGGGGTACAGTACTGGTGGGGACAGGTCTGTCAGTGTATAACACTGGGGTACAGTACTGGTGGAGACAGGTCTGTCTCTGTATAACACTGGGGTACAGTAATGGTGGGGACAGGTCTGTCACTGTATAACACTGGGGTACAGTACTGGTGGGGACTGGTCTGTCACTGTATAACACTGGGTTACAGTACTGGTTGGGACTGGTCTGTCACTGTATAACACTGGGGTACAGTACTGGTGGGGACAGGTCTGTCACTGTATAACACTGGGGTACAGTACTGGTGGGGACAGGTATAACACTGGGGTAAAGAACAAGTGGGGACAGGTCAGTCACTGTATAAAACTGGGGTACAGTACTGGTGGGGACGGGTCAGTCGCTGTATAACACTGGAGTACAGTACTGGTGGGGACAGATCTGTCACTGTATAACACTGGGGTACAGTACTATTGGGGACAGGACTGTCACTGTATAACACTGGGGTACAGTACTGGTGGAGACAGGTCTGTCACTATATAACACTGGGGTACAGTACTGGTGGAGACAGGTCTGTCACTGTATAACACTGGGGTACAGTACTGGTGGGGACAGGACTGTCACTGTATAACACTGGGGTACAGTACTGGTGGGGACAGGACTGTCAGTGTATAACACTGGGGTACAGTACTGGTGGAGACAGGTCTGTCACTATCTAACACTGGAGTACAGTACTGGTGGGGACAGGTCTGTCACTGTATAACACTGGGGTACAGTACTGGTGGGGACAGGTATTTCTCTGTATAACACTGGGGTACAGTACTGGTGGAGACAGGTCTGTCCCTGTATAACACTGGGGTACAGTAATGGTGGGGACAGGTCTGTCACTGTATAACACTGGGGTACAGTACTGGTGGGGACAGGTCTGTCACTGTATAACACTGGGGTACAGTACTGTTGGGGACTGGTCTGTCACTGTATAACACAGGGGTAGAGTACTGGTGGACACAGGTCTGTCACTGTATAACACTGGGGTGCAGTACTGGTGGGGACAGGTCTGTCACTGTATAACACTGGGGTACAGTACTGGTGGGGACAGGTCTGTTACTGTATAACACTGGGGTACAGTACTGGTGGGGACAGGACTGTCACTGTATAACACTGGGGTACAGTACTGGTGGGGACTGGTCTGTCACTGTATAACACTGGGGTACAGTACTGGTGGAGACAGGTCTGTCACTGCATAACACTGGGGTACAGTACTGGTGGGAACAGGTCTGTCACTATAACACTGGGGTACAGTACAAGTGGGGACAGGACTGTCGCTGTATAACACTGGCATACAGTACTAGTGGGAACAGGTCTGTCAGTATATAACACTAGGGTACAGTACTGGTGGGGACAGGACTGTGACTGTATAACACTGGGGTACAGTACTGGTGGAGACAGGTCTGTCACTGTATAACACTGGGGTACAGTACTGGTGGGGACAGGACTGTCACTGTATAACACTGGGGTACAGTACTGGTGGGGACTGGTCTGTCACTGTATAACACTGGGGTACAGTACTGGTGGGAACAGGTCTGTCACTATAACACTGGGGTACAGTACAAGTGGGGACAGGACTGTCGCTGTATAACACTGGCATACAGTACTAGTGGGAACAGGTCTGTCAGTATATAACACTAGGGTACAGTACTGGTGGGGACAGGACTGTGACTGTATAACACTGGGGTACAGTACTGGTGGAGACAGGTCTGTCACTGTATAACACTGGGGTACAGTACTGGTGGGGACAGGACTGTCACTGTATAACACTGGGGTACAGTACTGGTGGGGACTGGTCTGTCACTGTATAACACTGGGGTACAGTACTGGTGGGGACAGGTATAACACTGGGGTAAAGAACAAGTGGGGTACAGTACTGGTGGGGACTGGTCTGTCACTGTATAACACTGGGGTACAGTACTGGTGGGGACAGGTCTGTCACTGTATAACACTGGGGTACAGTACTGGTGTGGACAGGTCTGTCACTGTATAACACTGGGGTACAGTACTGGTGGGGTCAGGTCTGTCACTGTATAACACTGGGGTACAGTACTGGTGTGGACAGGTCTGTTACTGTATAACACTGGGGTACAGTACTGGTGGGGACAGGTCTGTCACTGTATAACACTGGGGTACAGTACTGGTGGGGACAGGTCTGTCACTGTATAACACTGGGGTACAGTACTGGTGGGGACAGGTCTGTCACTGTATAACATTGGGGTACAGTACTGGTGTGGACAGGTCTGTCACTGTATAACACTGGGGTACAGTAGTGGTGGGGACAGGTCTGTCACTGTATAACACTGGGGTACAGTACTGGTGTGGACAGGTCTGTCACTGTATAACACTGGGGTACAGTACTGGTGTGGACAGGTCTGTCACTGTATAACACTGGGGTACAGTACTGGTGGGGACAGGTCTGTCACTGTATAACACTGGGGTACAGTACTGGTGTGGACAGGTCTGTTACTGTATAACACTGGGGTACAGTACTGGTGGGGACAGGTCTGTCACTGTATAACACTGGGGTACAGTACTGGTGGGGACAGGTCTGTCACTGTATAACACTGGGGTACAGTACTGGTTTGGACAGGTCTGTCACTGTATAACACTGGGGTACAGTACTGGTGGGGACAGGTCTGTCACTGTATAACACTGGGGTACAGTACTGGTGTGGACAGGTCTGTCACTGTATAACACTGGGGTACAGTACATAGAACATAGAACATAGAACAATACAGCACAGAACAGGCCCTTCGGCCCACGATGTTGTGCCGAACTTCTAACCTAGATTAAGTACCCATCCATGTCCCTATCCAAATGCCGCTTAAAGGTCGCCAATGATTCCGACTCCACCACTCCCACGGGCAGCGCATTCCATGCCCCCACCACTCTCTGGGTAAAGAACCCACCCCTGACATCTCCCCTATACCTTCCACAGGTCTGTCACTGTATAACACTGGGATACAGTACTGGTGGGGACTGGTCTGTCACTGTATAACACTGGGGTACAGTACTGGTGTGGACAGGTCTGTCCCGGTATAACACTGGGGTACAGTACTGGTGGGGACAGGTCTGTCGCTGTATAACACTGGGATACAGTACTGGTGGGGACAGGTCTGTCACTGTATAACACTGGGGTACAGTACTGGTGGGGACAGGTCTGTCCCTGTATAACACTGGGATACAGTACTGGTGGGGACAGGTCTGTCACTGTATAACACTGGGATACAGTACTGGTGGGGACAGGTCTGTCACTGTATAACAGTGGGGTATAGTACTGGTGGGGACAGGTCTGTCACTGTATAACACTGGGTTACAGTACTGGTGGGGACTGGTCTGTCACTGTATAACACTGGGGTACAGTACTGGTGGGGACAGGTCTGTCACTGTATAACACTGGGATACAGTACTGGTGGGGACAGGTCTGTCACTGTATAACAGTGGGGTATAGTACTGGTGGGCACAGGTCTGTCACTGTATAACACTGGGGTACAGTACTGGTGGGGACAGGTCTGTCACTGTATAACACTGGGTTACAGTACTGGTGTGGACAGGTCTGTCCCGGTATAACACTGGGGTACAGTACTGGTGGGGACAGGTATAACACTGGGGTAAAGAACAAGTGGGGACAGGTCAGTCACTGTATAAAACTGGGGTACAGTACTGGTGGGGACAGGACTGTCACTGTATAACACTGGGGTACAGTACTGGTGGAGACAGGTCTGTCACTATATAACACTGGGGTACAGTACTGGTGGAGACAGGTCTGTCACTGTATAACACTGTGGTACAGTACTGGTGGAGACAGGACTGTCACTGTATAACAGTGGGGTACAGTACTGGTGGAGACAGGTCTGTCACTATATAACACTGGGGTACAGTACTGGTGGGGACTGGTCTGTCACTGTATAACACTGTGGTACAGTACTGGTGGGGACAGGTCTGTCACTGTATAACACTGGGGTACAGTACTGGTGGGGACAGGTCTGTCACTGTATAACACTGGGGTACAGTACTGGTGGGGACAGGTCAGTCACTGTCTAACACTTGGGTACAGTACTGGTGGGGACAGGTCTGTCACTGTATAACACTAGGGTACAGTACTGGTGGGGACAGGTCTGTCCCTGTATAACACTGGGATACAGTACTGGTGGGGACAGGTATAACACTGGGGTAAAGAACAAGTGGGGACAGGTCAGTCACTGTATAAAACTGGGGTACAGTACTGGTGGGGACAGGACTGTCACTGTATAAAACTGGGGTACAGTACTGGTGGGGACAGGTCTGTCACTGTCTAACACTGGGGTACAGTACTGGTGGGGACAGGTATAACACTGGGGTAAAGAACAAGTGGGGACAGGTCAGTCACTGTATAAAACTGGGGTACAGTACTGGTGGGGACAGGTCTGTCACTGTCTAACACTGGGGTACAGTACTGGTGGGGACAGGTATAACACTGGGGTAAAGAACAAGTGGGGACAGGTCAGTCACTGTATAAAACTGGGGTACAGTACTGGTGGGGACAGGACTGTCACTGTATAACAGTGGGGTACAGTACTGGTGGAGACAGGTCTGTCACTATATAACACTGGGGTACAGTACTGGTGGAGACAGGTCTGTCACTATATAACACTGGGGTACAGTACTGGTGGAGACAGGTCTGTCACTGTATAACACTGGGGTACAGTACTGGTGGGGACAGGACTGTCACTGTATAACACTGGGGTACAGTACTGGTGGGGACTGGTCTGTCACTGTATAACACTGGGGTACAGTACTGGTGGAGACAGGTCTGTCACTATCTAACACTGGAGTACAGTACTGGTGGGGACAGGTCTGTCTCTGTATAACACTGGGGTACAGTACTGGTGGGGACTGGTCTGTTAGTGTATAACACTGGGGTACAGTACTGGTGGAGACAGGTCTGTCCCTGTATAACACTGGGGTACAGTACTGGTGGGGACAGGACTGTCACTGTATAACACTGGGGTACAGTACTGGTGGGGACAGGTCTGTCTCTGTATAACACTGGGGTACAGTAATGGTGGGGACAGGTCTGTCACTGTATAACACTGGGGCACAGTACTGGTGGGGACAGGTCAGTCACTGTATAAAACTGGGGTACAGTACTGGTGGGGACAGATCTGTCACTGTATAACACTGGGGTACAGTACTGGTGGAGACAGGTCTGTCCCTGTATAACACTGGGGTACAGTAATGGTGGGGACAGGTCTGTCACTGTATAACACTGGGGTACAGTACTGGTGGGGACTGGTCTGTCACTGTATAACACTGGGTTACAGTACTGGTGGGGACTGGTCTGTCACTGTATAACACTGGGGTACAGTACTGGTGGAGACAGGTCTATCACTGTATAACACTGGGGTACAGTACTGGTGGGGACTGGTCTGTCACTGTATAACACTGGGTTACAGTACTGGTGGGGACAGGTCAGTCACTGTATAAAACTGGGGTACAGTACTGGTGGGGACAGATCTGTCACTGTATAACACTGGGGTACAGTACTATTGGGGACAGGACTGTCACTGTATAACACTGGGGTACAGTACTGGTGGGGACAGGACTGTCACTATATAACACTGGGGTACAGTACTGGTGGAGACAGGTCTGTCACTGTATAACACTGGGGTACAGTACTGGTGGGGACAGGACTGTCACTGTATAACACTGGGGTACAGTACTGGTGGGGACTGGTCTGTCACTGTATAACACTGGGGTACAGTACTGGTGGAGACAGGTCTGTCACTATCTAACACTGGAGTACAGTACTGGTGGGGACAGGTCTGTCACTGTATAACACTGGGGTACAGTACTGGTGGGGACAGGTATTTCTCTGTATAACACTGGGGTACAGTACTGGTGGGGACTGGTCTGTCAGTGTATAACACTGGGGTACAGTACTGGTGGAGACAGGTCTGTCCCTGTATAACACTGGGGTACAGTAATGGTGGGGACAGGTCTGTCACTGTATAACACTGGTGTACAGTACTGGTGGGGACAGGTCTGTCACTGTATAACACTGGGGTACAGTACTGTTGGGGACTGGTCTGTCACTGTATAACACAGGGGTAGAGTACTGGTGGAGACAGGTCTGTCACTGTATAACACTGGGGTGCAGTACTGGTGGGGACAGGTCTGTCACTATATAACACTGGGGTACAGTACTGGTGGGGACAGGTCTGTTACTGTATAACACTGGGGTACAGTACTGGTGGGGACAGGTCTGTCACTGTATAACACTGGTGTACAGTACCGGTGGGGACTGCTCAGTCACTGCATAACACTGGGGTACAGTACTGGTGGGAACAGGTCTGTCACGATAACACTGGGGTACAGTACAAGTGGGGACAGGACTGTCGCTGTATAACACTGGCATACAGTACTAGTGGGAACAGGTCTGTCAGTATATAACACTAGGGTACAGTACTGGTGGCGACAGGACTGTGACTGTATAACACTGGGGTACAGTACTGGTGGGGACAGGTCTGTCACTGTATAACACTGGGGTACAGTACTGGTGGGGACAGGACTGTCACTGTATAACACTGGGGTACAGTACTGGTGGGGACAGGACTGTCACTGTATAACACTGGGGTACAGTACTGGTGGGGACTGGTCTGTCACTGTATAACACTGGGGTACAGTACTGGTGGGGACAGGTATAACACTGGGGTAAAGAACAAGTGGGGTACAGTACTGGTGGGGACTGGTCTGTCACTGTATAACACTGGGGTACAGTACTGGTGGGGACAGGTATAACACTGGGGTAAAGAACAAGTGGGGTACAGTACTGGTGGGGACTGGTCTGTCACTGTATAACACTGGGGTACAGTACTGGTGGGAACAGGACTGTCACTGTATAACACTAGAGTACAGTACTGGTATGGACAAGTCTGTCCCTGTATAACACTGGGGTACAGTACAGGTGGGGACAGGTGTGTAACAGTATAACACTGGGATACCCTACTGGTGGGGACAGGACTCTCATTGCATAACACTGGGGTATATTACAGGTGGGGACAGGTCTGTCCCTGTATTATACTGGGGTACAGTACCGGTGGGAACAGGATTGTCACTGTATAACACTGGGGTACAGTACTGGTGGGGACAAGTCTGTCCCTGTATAACACTGGGGTACAGTACTGGTGGGAACAGGTCTGTCACTGTGTAACACTGGGGTACAGTACAGGTGAGGACAGGACTGTCACTGTATAACACTGGGGTACAGTACTGGTGGGAACAGGACTGTCACAGTGTAACACTGGGGTACAGTACTGGTGAGGACAGGACTGTCACTGTATAACACTGGGGTACAGTACTGGTGGGGACAGGTCTGTCACTGTATAACGCTGGGGTACAGTACTGGTGGGGACAGGTCTGTCACTGTATAACAATGTGGTACAGTACTGGTGGGGACAGGTCTGTCACAGTATAATATTGGGGTACAGTACTGGTAGGGAAAGGTCAGTCACTGTATAACACTGGGGTACAGTACTCGTGGGGACAAGACTGTCACTGTATAACACTGGAGTACAGTACTGGTGGGGACAGGTCTGTCACTGTATAACACTGGGGTACAGTACTGGTGGGAACAGGTGTGTCCTTGTATAATACTGGGGTACAGTACTGGTGGGGACAGGACTGTCACTGTATAACACTGGGGTACAGTACTGGTGGGGACAGGTCTGTCACTGTATAACACTGGGATACAGTACTGGTGGGGACAGGTCTGTCACTGTATAACACTGGGGTACAGTACTGGTGGGGACAGGTCTGTCACTGTATAACACTGGGGTACAGTACTGGTGGGGACAGGTCTGTCACTGTATAACACTGGGGTACAGTACTGGTGGGGACAGGACTGTCACTGTATAACACTGGGGTACAGTACTGGTGGGGACAGGACTGTCACTGTATAACACTGGGGTACAGTACTGGTGGGGACAGGACTGTCACTGTATAACACTGGGGGGTACAGTACTGGTGGGGACAGGTCTGTCACTATATAACACTGGGGTACAGTACTGGTGGGGACAGGACTGTCACTGTATAACACTGGAGTACAGTACTGGTGGGGACAGGTCTGTCACTGTATAACACTGGGGTACAGTACTGGTGGGAACAGGTCTGTCACTATATAACACTGGGGTACAGTACTGGTGGGGACAGGTCTGTCACTGTATAACACTGGGGTACAGTACTGGTGGCGACAGGTCAGTCACTGTATAACACTGGGGTAGAGTACTAGTGGGGCAGGTCTGTCACTATATAACACTGGGGTACAGTACTGGTGGCGACAGGTCAGTCACTGTATAACACTGGGGCACAGTACTGGTGTGGACAGGTCTGTCACTGTATAACACTGGGGTACAGTACTGGTGGCGACAGGTCAGTCACTGTATAACACTGGGGTAGAGTACTAGTGGGGCAGGTCTGTCACTATATAACACTGGGGTACAGTACTGGTGGCGACAGGTCAGTCACTGTATAACACTGGGGCACAGTACTGGTGGGAACAGGTGTGTTCCTGTATAACACTGGGATATAGTACTGGTGGGGACAGGACTCTCACTGCATAACACTGGGATACATTACAGGTGGGGACAGGTCTGTCCCTGTATTATATTGGAGTACAGTACTGGTGGGGACAGGACTGTCACAGTATAACACTGGGGTACAGTACTGGTGGGGACAGGACTGTCACTGTATAACACTGGGGTACAGTACTGGTGGGGACAGGTCTGTCAGTGTATAACACTGGGGTACAGTACTGGTGTGGACAGGTCTATCACCGTATAACAGTAGAGTAGATTACTGGTGGGGACAGATCTGTCACTGTATAACACTGGGGTATAGTACTGGTGGGCTGAAAATGTGTTGCTGGAAAAGCGCAGCAGGTCAGGCAGCAACCAGGGAACAGGAAAATCGACGTTTCGGGCATAAGCCCTTCTTCAGGACTCCTGAAGAAGGGCTTATGCCCGAAACGTCGATTCTCCTGTTCCCTGGATGCTGCCTGACCTGCTGCGCTTTTCTAGCAACACATGTTCCGCTCTGATCTCCAGCATCTGCAGACCTCACTTTCTCCTACAGTACTGGTGGGGACAGATCTGTCACTGTATAACACTGGGATACAGTACTGGTGGGAACAGGTGTGTCTCTGTATAACACTGGGGTGCAGTACTGGTGGGGACAGGTCTGTCACTGTATAACACTGGGGTACAGTACTGGTGGAGACAGGTCTGTCACTATATAACACTGGGGTACAGTACTGGTGGGGACAGGTCTGTCACTATATAACACTGGGGTACAGTACTGGTGGGGACAGGACTGTCACTGTATAACACTGGGGTACAGTACTGGTGGGGACAGGACTGTCACTGTATTACACTGGGGTGCAGTACTGGTGGGGACAGGACTGTCACTGTATAACACTGGGGTACAGTACTGGTGGGGACAGGTCTGTCTCTGTATAACACTGGGGTGCAGTACTGGTGGGGACAGGTCAGTCACAATATAACACTGGGGTACAGTACTGGTGGGGACAGGACTGTCACTGTATAACACTGGGGTACAGTACTGGTGGGGACAGGACTGTCACTGTATTACACTGGGGTACGGTACTGGTGGGGACAGGTCAGTCACTGTATAACACTGGGGTACAGTACTGGTGTGGACAGGTCAGTCACTGTATAACACTGGGGTACAGTAGTGGTGGGGACAGGTCTGTCACTGTATAACACTGGGGTACAGTACTTGTGTGGACTGGTCAGTCACTGTATAACACTGGGGTACAGTACTGGTGGGGACAGGTCTGTCCCTGTATAACATTGGT
Organism: Chiloscyllium plagiosum; assembly: GCF_037043375.1. NCBI lineage: Eukaryota > Metazoa > Chordata > Chondrichthyes > Orectolobiformes > Hemiscylliidae > Chiloscyllium > Chiloscyllium plagiosum. Next base: position 13,189,166 of record NW_028270182.1, read on the forward strand.
GTACAGTACTGATGGGGACAGGTCTGTCCCTGTATAACACTGGGGTACAGTAGTGGTGGGGACAGGTCTGTCCCTGTATAACACTGGGGTACAGTAGTGGTGGGGACAGGTCTGTCACTGTATAACACTGGGGTACAGTACTGGTGTGGACAGGTCTGTCCCTGTATAACACTGGGGTACAGTACTGGTGGGGACAGGTCTGTCCCTGTATAATATTGGGGTACAGTACTGGTGGATACTGGTCTGTCTGTATAACACTAGGGTACAGTACTGATGGATACTGGTCTGTCTGTATAACACTGGGGTACAGTACTGGTGGATACTGGTTTGTCACCATCGAAATGTTTGCATGCACGCTACAGCAGATCAAGTTAACAACATGCCTGTGAGCCTGAAAGCCACCGACAATGATATAATCAAACATTTGCACGCTCGTATTAAATCCTACTTTACCCTTTTAATGACGCTGCTAATCTGTGGGAAATAATCACTGAGTGAAACTTGGTGTAATCAGATCTCAGTCTCCATTCTCTCTCTCTCGGCATTCATCCAGAATCCGGGAGGGGTAGAGAGAGCACTGCTTTACCTGACTGCCTCACATCGCAACCACAGCAGGGAATGGGGCCTGGGGTGGAAAACACTCCCAACAGCAGGGCAAGGAAAACGTTTGGGAACCCGTCCAATCCCATTTCTTATCGGGACGGCTCGAAGATTAAGCTGGGAGGTGGGCACACCGCCGTGCGGTTCGCAGTCTCTCTGAGACAAAAGATACGCAGCGATCCCAAGATTGTGCCCAGCCTCGCTAATCTTCCTGAGCTTTATCAGTGTCTGAGCCAGGCACCCTCTTTGATCTTCAATGTTGTGTATCAAGGGAGCGGGTAGTTTGGGTGTTAAGTTTCTCGATGTTCCAGTTAATTCTATTGTGTTTCAGCACAGAAACTAGCTCATCCGCTCCCAGTCCTTACCTCCCTGTGTGTTTATCCAACTGCCCCTTAACCCCCTCAGCGCGCTTCCCCTCACCCCACCCCAGCATGTTCCACGTTCTCCCCACAGTATCCGAACGGAAGGACGTTTCTCCCGGGTTTCCCCCCTTCCCCCCCCCCACAATTTGGAACTTGTCCATGACTATCTCACAAACGTGATGCCCAGTTTGAGTCACCGCTCCCACTACTTTTTCATTTGAGTTATTGTTGTCGCCTGGATCAAAGGGCGACGAGAAAGGTTTTGCGAGCAGTAACAGGCAGATCGTAGCCATTAAGGACACACAAGTCCGAGCTAGGTACACAAGGTGACACCTCACAGGAGGGGAGCACAGAGCAGGATCAACGTCAGATTTGAAATTCGAGTGGTCCATTCAGCAGTCTAATCACGGCAGGGAAGAAGCTGTTCCTGAACCTGTTGGTGTGCGTGCGTTTAAACTTCTGTACCTTCTGCCCGACCGAAGGGGTTGCAAGAGAGCATTACCGGGGTGGGGGGGGTTGGCACGCCGAGGAACTTGACGCCTATAGTCTACAGAGAAAACATTCAAGCAGGGCGCATCGTGGCTTGGTTTGGCAACTGCTCTACCCAGGGGTGTGAGAAACCACAGAGAGCTGCGAACACAGCCCAGTCCATCCACTGACTCTGTCTACACTTCCCTCGGGAAGGCAGCCGCATCATAATCAAAGACCTGGTTACAATCTCTTATGGGCAGATGATACAAAACACATCAGATTCAAGATCAGCTTCTTCCCCGCTGTTATCAGATGTCTGAACGGACCTCCCAAACTTTATATTTAATGTCGATCTCGCTCTTTCTGTACCTCCTCTGTCGCTGGAACACTACATTCCTCGCTCTGTTCTGACGCACTTTGCTTGACATACAAAACAAAACTTTTCACTGTAACTCGGTACATGTGACAATAATCAAATCAAGTCTTAATTTCTACCTCCCCGTGTAGCTCCCTCTACACTGTCCCTCATCAAACACTCCCAGGGACAGGCACAGCACAGGGTTAGATACAGAGTAAAGCTCCCTCTACACTATCCCCATCAAACACTCCCAGGGACAGGGACAGCACGGAGTTAGATACAGAGTAAAGCTCCCTCTACACTATCCCCATCAAACACTCCCAGGGACAGGGACAGCACGGGGTTAGATATAGAGTAAAGCTTCCTCTACAGTGCCCCCCCCCCCCCAATCAAACACTCCAAGGACAGGGACAGCACGGGGTTAGATACAGAGTAAAGCTCTCTCTACACTGTCCCCCCCCCATCAAACACTCCCAGGACAGGGACAGCACGAGGTTAGAGTAAAGCTCTCTCTACACTGTCCCCATCAAACACACCCAGGACAGGGACAGCACGGGGTTAGATAGAAAGTTTCACTGACACTGAATAACTCAAACTCATTCATGGGATGCGGGCCAGAATTTACTCCCCGTCCCTCAGTGCCCCTGCGAGCTGCGGCCCTCAATGTTGGTTGAATTGTCTGACCAAATCTCCCCGCGGTTCCCTCCGTCACCAACACTCAGTGTGTCCCACCCGCACAGTACACGGCAGAAACCCACCAATGCTCCTTGGATAGCACATCTCGAAGGGCGAAAGGCAACCAGTTGGTTAGCTCAGCAGGTTGGACAGTGATGCCACCAGTGTGGGTTTGATTCCCGCCCTGGGTGAGGTCACTACAATGGTCCTAGCCTCTGACCTGAGGTGTGGAGAACGTTCAGATCAATCCAACCTCACATACTCCCCAACAACAGGCTCATACATCCCCTCTCCGCCAACAAACATCTCTCCCAGCTGAGATCCTCGGGGGCGGGGGGGGGTGTATCCTCACCCCTAATTCACAACACGCCGTGTTCAAATCCCACTGTGTACTCAAGCACAACAACTACACTTTTATACTGAAGGTAGAGCTCCCTCTACACTGTCCTCTCATCAAACACTCCCAGGGACAGGAACAGCACAGGGTTAGATACAGAGTAAAGCTCCCTCTACACTATCCCCATCAAACACTCCCAGGGACAGGGACAGCACGGGGTTAGATACAGAGTAAAGCTCCCTCTATACTGTCCCCATCAAACACTCCCAGGGACAGGGACAGCACGGGGTTAGATATAGAGTAAAGCTCCCTCTACACTATCCCCATCAAATACTCCCAGGACAGGGACAGCACGGGGTTAGATACAGAGTAAACCTTCCTCTACACTGTCCCCCCCCCATCAAACACTCCCAGGACAGGGACAGCACGAGGTTAGAGTAAAGCTCTCTCTACACTGTCCCCATCAAACACATCCAGGACAGGGACAGCACGGGGTTAGATACAGAGTAAAGCTCCCTCTACGCTGTCCCCCCATCAAATACTCCCAGGACAGGGACAGCACGGGGTCAGATAAAAGTCAACTCGCAATACTGATGCTTCCATTGGAGTGGCAGTGTGGCTCAGTGGTTGGCAGTGTCGCCTTACAGTGCAAGGTACCACGATTCGATTCCTGCCTTAGGCGACTGTCTGAATGTGGAGTGTGAGCGTTCTCCCCGTGTCTGCTTGGGTTTCCTCCCTCAGTCCAGGGATGTGCAGGTTCGGGTGGATTGGCTGTGCTAAACTACCCATAGTGTTCAGGGATGTGCAGGTTAGGGTGGATTGGCCGTGCTAAATTACCCATAGTGTTCAGGGATGTGCAGGTTAGGGTGGATTGGCCGTGCTAAACTACCCATAGTGTTCAGGGATGTGCAGGTTAGGGTGGATTGGCTGTGCTAAATTACCCATAGTGCCCAGGGATGTGCAGGTTAGGGTGGATTGGCTGGGCTAAATTACCCATAGGGCCCAGGGATGTGCAGGTTAGGGTGAATTGGCTGGGCTAAATTACCCATAGTGCCCAGGGATGTATAGGTTAGGGTGGATTGGCCGTGCTGAATTACCCAAGTGCCCAGGGATGTGCAGGCTGAGTGGGTTAGCCATGGGAAATGTAGGATGGGGTGGGCTTGCTCTTCGAAGGGTTGGTATGACTCAATGGGCCGGACGGCCTGCTCCCATCCTGTAGGGATTCTGCGATTAATCTCCCATCTGCCAACCTACCCGAGGCTCAGGTAGCATCCTGGAGATTATCACCTCTGTCTCTCTGCTTATTAATTTCACCCTGAACTGCTCACAATCCCCAGGCAGAACCTGGACAGACCGTACCTACACAGGGGGACCACAACAGTTGGATCTTACCCCTCCCGGTCTGGAGCTGCTCACTGGCTGCTGTGAGGCACTGAGCCACCGTGCCGCCCCCCTGTTGGATTAGAGTGGTAAATGTGCGGCTCAGGGGGCAGGGTGGAAGAAACGGGTTTCAATTCTTGGGGCATCACCAGTGGGGAAAAGAGGTAGCTGTTCCTCCGGGACGGGCTTTGTTTGAACCAGGCCGGGGCCAGCGGAACATGGTCCCATGGTGTAACTAGAGTGGCAGATACGGCCATAAACTACTGGGGCACGGGGGTAGGAAAGGGCTCAATGGGGGGGGGGGATGCGAGAGAGCAGGGAGGCAGGGGTATTGAAGACGTGAATGATCATCCAAGTCTGACAGGGAGGGGCAAAAACACAAGCCGGAGGCCGGAGGACTGGGATCACGAAAACGAGAGGGGAAAATTCACTCTGAAAGTAAACCGGCAAGAAAGATAAAAAGGAACAGTAAGAGCTCCTTGGTACAGACAATGGAATGGAGTAGCTAAAGGGAGCGTGGGAACTTTGGGGGATGCAACCGGGGGTGGCGGGGGCGGGGGGGAGGTTTCTTTGTTCACTTGTGGGACCTGAGTGCCACGTCCTGGCCTTTAACCACATCCCCAGTTGCTCCATAAGTTGGCGAGCGGCCACCTTAAATGGCTGCAGTCCATTGCTCTGGAGGTCGATGCTGGTAAGGAAGGAATACACAACGGGGAATGGGGAAATGGAAGACCAGTTAACGGCCCGTATGGGGAACGTTGCTATCAACATCCCGAAGCACGACTGTGAGGCGCTAACGAGAGGGAAATCTTGGAATCATCTCTACCACGAACTTTATCCCAAACAAATGGGAATAAAGAGACCAGGACCAGACAGAGTCATAGAGATGTACAGCACGGAAACAGGGCCTTCAGCCCGACTCATCCTTGCCGACCAGATATCCCAACCCAAATCTAGTCCCATTTATCCCTCCAAACCCTTCCTATTCATATACCCATCCAGATGCCTTTTAAATGTTGTAATTGTACCAGCCTCCACCACATCCTCCGGCAGCTCATTTCATACACGTACCACCCTCTGTGTAAAGAAGTTGCCCCTTAGGTCCCTTTTATATCTTTCCCCTCTCACCCTAACCCACAGTCCAAAGATGTGCAGGTTAGGTGAATGGGCCGTGCTAAATTGCCCGTAGCGTGAGGTGAAGGGGTAAATGTAGGGGAATGGGTCTGGGTGGGTTGCTCTTCAGAGGGTCGGTGTGGATACGTTGGGCCGAAGGGCCTGTTTCCGTACTGTAAGTAATCTAATCTAATCTAACCTATGCCCTCTAGTTCTGGACTCCCCAACCCCAGGGAAAAGACTTTGTCTATTTATCCTATCCATGTCCCTCACAATTTTGTAAACCTGTATAAGGTCACCCCTCAGCCTCCGACGCTCCAGGGAAAACAGCCCCAGCCTGTTCAGCCTCTCCCTGTAGCTCAAATCCTCCAACCCTGGCAACATCCTTGTAAATCTTTTCCAAGCCCATTCAAGTTTCACAACGTCCTTCCGATAAGAAGGAAGACCAGAACTGAATTCCAACAGTGGCCTAACCAATGTCCTGTACAGCCGCAACATGACCTCCCAACTCCTGTACTCAATACTCTGACCAATAAAGGAAAGCATACCAAACGCCGCCTTCACTATCCTATCTACCTGCGACTCCACTTTCAAGGAGCTATGAACCTGCACTCCAAGGTCTCTTTGTTCAGCAACACTCCCCAGGACCTTCCCATAAGTTGTCAACCACAATGCCATGGGTCTGGAGTCACGTGTAGGCCTGACCAAGGTAAGGTTGGCAGCTTCCATCCGTAAAGGGCATTTGTGAACCAGATGGGGTTTTCCAACAATTGGCAATGGTTTCACAGAGATCATCACGAGACTCTTAATTCCAGATTCTTGACTGAATTGAAATTCCATCTTCAGCTGCAGTGGGCTTCGAACCCAGGTCCTCAGGGTCTCTCTGGGTTAACAGTCCAGCAATAACCCTACAGGGCCTCCCCTGAAAACTTCAGGAAACTTTGGGTTGGCATGGACGAGTTGGGCAGAAGGGGCTGTTTCTGTGCTGTGTGATTCCCTAATTCCACAACAGGGTGGGAGATTAGGTCTTTGACAGGTCGAGGGGTTGAGGAGCTGGAACGAGAGAGAGGAATCAAAGGCTTGGGGTAGACCATGACGTTATCGAACGGCAGGACATTTCTCTGACCTGCGTTTCTCCCCCCCCCCCGCTTCATTGCTGCTTATGGGATCTGCCTGTGCCAACAACAACTGCATTGCGAGAGCACCTCCGCTCTGGCTGAGAAAACCCCTCGTTGCTGAACAAAGAGACCTTGGAGTGCAGGTTCATAGCTCCTTGAAAGTGGAGTCGCAGGTAGGTAGGATAATGAAGGCGGCGTTTGGTATGCTTTCCTTTATTGGTCAGAGTATTGAGTACAGGAGTTGGGAGGTCATGTTGCAGCTGGACAGGACGTTGGTTAGGCCACTGTTGGAATACTGTGTGCAATTCTGGTCTCCTTCCCATCGGAAGGAATCCACTTCCTCGCGAGGGTCCACACTTCAATGGCAGATGTAGGGGAGGGGGGGCATCCGAAAGCTTCCCTGTGGAAGAGTTTAGCCCCCCCACTCCACCAACTGCCATCCTGGAATCTCTGCTTGGATCCTCCACCCGGTCACCTCTGGCTTCGATTGACAGGGCGCCTCAAGGTCAGGCTCGCGTACACCAGGGACACTGTGGGGCAGAGCGGCCTCATTCTGTGCTGTAGGCTCTCCTGAAGGTCAGGCTCGCGTACACCAGGGACACTGTGGGGCTGAGCGGCCTCCGTTTGTGCTGTCGGCTCTCCTGAAGGTCAGGCTCGCGTACACCAGGGACACTGTGGGGCTGAGCGGCCACCGTTTGTGGTGTCGGCTCTCCTGAAGGTCAGGCTCGCGTACACCAGGGACACTGTGGGGCTGAGCGGCCTCCGTTTGTGCTGTAGGCTCTCCTGAAGGTCAGGCTCGCGTACACCAGGGACACTGTGGGGCTGAGCGGCCTCCGTTTGTGGTGTCGGCTCTCCTGAAGGTCAGGCTCGCGTACACCAGGGACACTGTGGGGCTGAGCGGCCTCCGTTTGTGGTGTCGGCTCTCCTGAAGGTCAGGCTCGCGTACACCAGGGACACTGTGGGGCTGAGCGGCCTCCGTTTGTGCTGTCGGCTCTCCTGAAGGTCAGGCTCGCGTACACCAGGGACACTGTGGGGCTGAGCGGCCTCCGTTTGTGCTGTCGGCTCTCCTGAAGGTCAGGCTCGCGTACACCAGGGACACTGTGGGGCTGAGCGGCCTCCGTTTGTGCTGTCGGCTCTCCTGAAGTTCATGCTCGCGTACACCAGGGACACTGTGGGGCTGAGTGGCCATCGATTGTGCTGTCGGCTCTTTATTCAACCCTGGGAGTCAGCTGGAGTTGTTGTGAAACTCAACACTGCAACTACCCGACACGCAACACGGAACATCAAAGAGCACTCGTTGCTTAGTTGCTGATAAACTCGCAGGTTTAGGGAGACGGCGTGTAATCATGGGATTAAGCGCGTTCCCTGCACCTTTTACCAATAAAACCGAGAATGTGATATTGTTTAGTAGCTCTCCCTGCCCGTCTCTGCCACCTTTCTGCACGAATTTACCCAGCTCTCCCTGCTCCGGCCTCAGAACGCGAGGAATAGCAGCAGGAGTAGGTCTCTGGGCCCCTCACAGCTTGCTTTACTGTTCAATAAGATCATGGTAATATTTCTGGTGGACTCAGCTCCACTTGCCCACCCGCTCACCCTAACCCTCAGTTAGAGTCATCGCGATGTAGAGCATGGAAACAGGCCCTTCGGCCCAACCCGTCCATGCCGACCAGATATCCCAACCCAATCTAATCCCACCTGCCAGCACTTGGCCCATATCCCTCCAAACCCTTCCTATTCATATACCCATCCAAATACCTCTTAAATGTTACAATTGTACCAGCCTCCACCACATCCTCTGGCAGCTCATTCCATACACGTACCACCCTCTGTGTGAAAAAGTTGCCCCTGAGGTCCATTTTAAATCTTTCCCCTCTCACCCTAAACCTATGCCCTCTAGTTCTGGACTCCCTGACCCCAGGGAAAAGACATTGTCTGTTCCCCCTATCCATGTCCCTCATAATTTTATAAACCTCTATAAGGTCACCCCTCACCTCCGACGCTCCAGGGAAAACAGCCCCAGCCTGTTCAGCCTCTCCCTGTAGCTCAAACCCTCCGACCCTGGCAACATCCTTTTCTGAACCGTTTCACAGCATCCTTCTCTTGGGTCCAGGGGCCGGAAACCGCCCTCAAATATTCCCGATGCGGTCTGCCCAGAGCCTGACGCAGACAACAGCACTCCCCACTCACCCTCAGCTCCTGTAATTGAGCCCTCTCAAAACCAAAGCCAGCGCCGTGTTTGCCTTCCTGACTGCCCACTGCACTTTACCCTCGGGGGGGGGGGGGGGAAACCACTGAGGTCCCGGGATAGATCTGCGCTTCAAATCTCCCAATCCCTTTGGGAGAGAGTCCGCGAGACAGCTCGAGGGGCCGAACGTCCTCCTGCTGTTTCCGCTGAGCCACCTCGTTATCGAATCCGTTCGGAGAGTGAGAAACTCACTTCCAAAGCAGAAAACCCACACATCAAAGGTGGAGCTGCACCCATTCTGTGTCTCCCTGCCTCCGCGCCTCAAACCTTGGAGGACGCACCCCCTCCTCATCCCATGAAACCTCTGCTCGTTTGCCGAGACTTCTACAAACATTTACCGCTCTCACTGGGGGCCTGTGACCAGTGGAGTGCCACAAGGATCGGTGCTGGGCCCTCTACTTTTTGTCATTTACATAAATGATTTGGATGTGAGCATAAGAGGTACAGTTAGTAAGTTTGCAGATGACACCAAAATTGGAGGTGTAGTGGACAGCGAAGAGGGTTACCTCAGATTACAACTGGATCTGGACCAGATGGGCCAATGGGCTGAGAAGTGGCAGATGGAGTTTAATTCAGATAAATGCGAGGTGCTGCATTTTGGGAAAGCAAATCTTAGCAGGACTTATACACTTAATGGTAAGGTCCTAGGGAGTGTTGCTGAACAAAGAGACCTTGGAGTGCAGGTTCATAGCTCCTTGAAAATGGAGTCGCAGGTAGATAGGATAGTGAAGAAGGCGTTTGGTACGCTTTCCTTTATTGGTCAGAGTATTGAGTACAGGAGTTGGGAGGTCATGTTGCGGCTGTACAGGACATTGGTTAGGCCACTGTTGGAATATTGTGTGCAATTCTGGTCTCCTTCCTATCGGAAAGATGTTGTGAAACTTGAAAAGGTTCAGAAATGGTTTACAAGGATGTTGCCAGGGTTGGAGGATCTGAGCCACAGGGAGAGGCTGAACAGGCTGGGGCTGTTTTCCCTGGAACGTCGGAGGCTGAGGGGTGACCTTATAGAGGTTTACAAAATTATGAGGGATATGGATAGGATAAATAGACAAGGTCTTTTCCCTGGGGTGGGGGAGTCCAGGACTAGAGGGCATAGGTTTAGGGTGAAAGGGGGAAGATATAAAAGAGACCTAAGTGGCAACTTTTTCATACAGAGGGTGTTACGGGTATGAAATGAGCTGCCAGAGGAAGTGGTGGAGGCTGGTACAGTTACAGCATTTAAGAGGCATTTGGATGGGTATATGACTAGGAAGGGTTTGGAGGGATATGGGCCGGGTGCTGGCAGGTGGGATTAGATTGGGTTGGGATACCTGGTCGGCATGGACGGGTTGGACCGAAGGGTCTGTTTCCGTGCTGGACATCTCTATGACTCTAATTGCCCCCTTCTGAAGGTTCCCATGAATGTGGTTTTCGTAGCAGAGCTGCTGTACTCAAGTTAATGATTCTCTACTCTCTCAAATCCAAACAGTAATTATCTCCAAGCCTGTACCATCCTGATACCATCAATTTAAACACCACGAGAAATCGAGAAACTGCTTTACAATCTCAAACATCCCATTTATACAGATTTTCTTCCTGTCCTGGCTCTCTGTATATAAATACACACAGTAAAGGAAACAGCAAAGCAAATGATTGACTCAGACAAAAAAAAAACAGCACAAAGAGCAAGCCGCTGACTCCATGAGAGAAATATTTGTTCAGGTCAGATTACACGGAGCTGGGAGAGGGAGCAGGCAGCTCAGACCTGACCCTACTCGCCCCGAAGACGTTTAAACAGGCCTCCTGTTCCACTGGATAGGGCACAGCCAGCTAGCTCCCCATCCAGCACCAGCCCCACATCACCCCGACACCAAACAGACTGCACTTTCCACACAGCCCTGACTCCCTCAAAGCTCGCAACACCCTCCCCATCATCCCTCAACACCCCCCCCATCATCCCTCAACACCCACCCCCCATCGCCCCTCAACACCCACCCCCCCATCGCCCCTCAACACCCACCCCCCATCGCCCCTCAACACCCATGCCCCCATCGCCCCTCAACACCCCCCCATCGCCCCTCAACACCCCCCCATCGCCCCTCAACACCCACCCCCCATCGCCCCTCAACACCCATGCCCCCATCGCCCCTCAACACCCCCCCATCGCCCCTCAAAACCCACCCCCCATCGCCCCTCAACACCCATGCCCCCATCGCCCCTCAACACCCATGCCCCCATCGCCCCTCAACACCCACCCCCCATCGCCCCTCAACACCCATGCCCCCATCGCCCCTGAACACCTCCCCATCGTCCCTCAACACCCACCCCACCATTGCCCCTCAACACCCACTCCCCATCACCCCTCAACACCCACCTCCCCATCGTTCCTCAACACCCACCCCTCCATTGTCCCTCTACACCCACTCCCCCATCGCCCCTCAACACCCACCCCCCCATCGCCCCTCAACACCCACCCCCCCATCGCCCCTCAACACCCACCCCCCCATCGCCCCTCAACACCCCTCCATCGTCCAACACTCACCCCCCACCCCAACACCCAACCCCCATCAACACCCCCCCATTGTTCCTCAACACCCACCCCCCATCGCCCCTCAACACCCACCCACCCATTGTCCCTCTACACCCACCCACCCCCATCGCCCCTCAACACCCACCCACCCAGTGTCCCTCAACACCCACCCCTTTCACCCTTCAACACCCACTATTATCCCTCAACACTCACCCCCTCATCACCCCTTAACACCCACCCCCCCATTGTCCCTCAACACCCACCCCTCAACACCCTCCATCACCTCTCAACATCCCCTCCCGTCAACCATCTCCCCTTAGCTCGCCTTGTCTTGGTCCCTCCCTCTCTCCCCAAAAACTTCTCATTGCCTCCATTCCCAATCCCCACTCCCTACCTGCTAACTCCAATTCACCTCTCTCCCCCCTCTAATTCACCTTTCCCCCTCTCCCCCTCCAATCCACCTCTCTGGTCTTCCCTCAATCCCCTTCTCTCTCTCTCCCTCAATCCCCTTCTATCTCTCCCCTTTTCCTCTCTCTCCATCCTATCGCCCTCCCTCTTCCCCATATCCCTCTCCTCCTCCCCCTTTCCCATTCCCTACCTCCCCTTTCCCTTTCCCATTCTCTCACCCCCACTATCCCATTCCCTCCCTCCTTTCCCTTTCCCATTCCCTCCCTCCCTCCTTTCCCTTTCCCATTCCCTCTTCCTCTTTCCCTCTCCGACCTCTTTCTCATTCCCTCTCTTCCAACTTTACCATTCCCTCTTCCCTAACTTTCCCATTCCCTCTCTCCTTTCCCTTTTCCCCAACTTTCCCATTTCCTCTCTCCCCTTCATACTCCCTCTCATTCCTTCCCCTTTCCCATTCCCTCTCTCCCCCTTTCCATTCCCTCTCCCCACTTTCCCATTCCCTCTCCCCTTTTCCATTCCCTCTACCCAACATTCCCATTCCCTCTCCCCCTTTCCCATTCCTTCTCTCCTTTCCCTTTCCCCTTTCCTCTCCCCCAACTTTCCCATTCCCTCTCTCCCCTTCACACTCCCTCTCACTCCTTCCCCTTTCCCATTCCCTCTTCCACAGCTTTCCCATTCCCTCTCTTCCACTTTCCCATACCCTCACCCCAACTTTCCCTTTCCCTCTCCCCCCTTTCCCATTCCCTCTTTCTCCCTTTCCCATTCCCTCTCTCTATCTTTCCCATTCCCTCTCTCTATCTTTCCCATTCTCTCTCCCCTTTCCCATTCCCTCTCTCCCTTTCCCATTCCCTCTTCACTTTCCCATTCCCTCTCTCCATCTTTCCCATTCCCTCTCTCCCCTTTCCTATTCCGTCTTTCCAGTTCCCATTCCCTCTCCCCCTTTCCCATTCCCTCTTCCTAACTTTCCCATTCCCTCTCTCCTTTTCACATTTCCATTCCAGCTCCCCTTTCCAAATTCCTCTCTCCCTTTCCCATTCCCATTCCCTCGCCCCTTTCCCATTCCCTCTCCCCTTTGCCATTCCCTTTCCCTTTCCCATTACCTCTCCCCTTTCCCATTCCCTCTCTCCCTCTTTCCCATACTCTCTCCCCCAACTTTCCCATTCCCTCTCTCCCTCTTTCCCATACTCTCTCCCCCAACTTTCCCATTCCCTCTCTCCCACTTTCCCATTCCCAATCCCTCTCCCCTTACCATTCCCTCTCTGCCTTTCCCATTCCCTCTCTCCCCTTTCCCATTCCCTCTGTACCCCTCTCCCTCTCCCTCTCCCCCCCCCCCAGGGGGGGTGTACCCACCTTCCACAGCCAGTGCAGCGGGCAGGATCAGGATCAGGATCGGGATCGGGATCGGGATCAGGGAGCGGGCCATCGCTGGGACCGAAATCAGCAGCAACTTCGGGGTCGGGACTGAAGGGAGGGAGAGAGTGAGGGGGGGGGGCGGGACCATAGCCGGGCCCCAGGCCCCGCCCCCTACCTGCACCCCATTGGCCAGAGCGCGCCCGCGGACCCCGCCCTCCGCCCTCCCATTGGCCCGTCCCCGCTGCCGCTCAACCCCGGTGATTGACAGCTCGTCCCCCGGGGGCAGAGTGCAGTAACTTTTCTCAGCTCGACCCAAAGTTTGCAGAGAAGGGGAAAGTTCGGCGTTTCTTTTCTCTCCGCCACCTTCCGGGGCAAAACAACAACCCGGCTTCATTTCTGCAACCTCTCCTCGTCAGGGGAGCCCTTTGCATTTTGCACCATCGCAATTACAAACTGCACAAAATAGAAAGCCACTTCCAAAAACTTTGACTTGCATGGCAAGTTTTCGTTAAAATAAACTGTTCCCCCCTCCAGGGTGGGGGAAAGAAAAGGGGAAGGCATCCCCCCTTGTGTTGTTTTGGGTTTGGTGGGGCGGGGGGAGGAGGTTGAGATGAAATGAGAGTTACCTCTCTGTCTCCCAGGGGTGGTACATGACCGCCCCCTGATGGAGGGTGAACGCGGAGTGTGGGTATGTGTCCCCTTTGTTCATTGCACTAGCCGCAGCTGTCCCCAGCCCCCACCGGGCAAGGACACAGACAACTCGCAACTCATCTCTGTCTCATTCCTTACCCACCTGTTGAACGACTGGCTTCGAGAGGGGTAACCGAGAGTCCCTACTGTGTAGGTGGGATGTAGATTAGACTCCCTACAGCGTGGAAACAGGCCCTTCGGCCCAACAGGTCCACACCGACCCTCCGTGGAGTAACCCAACCAGACCCGTTTCCCCCGACCACTCTACACTTACCCCCTGACTAATGCACCTAGCCCCACATATCCCTGAACACTGCGGGCAATTTAGCTCGGCCAATTCACCCTGACCTGCACATCTTTGGATTAAGACCATAAGACATAGGAGCGGAAGTAAGGCCATTCGGCCCATCGAGTCCACTCCGCCATTCAATCATGGCTGATAGGCATTTCAACTCCACTTCCCCGCATTCTCCCCGTAGCCCTTAATTCCTTGTGACATCAAGAATTTATCAATCTCTGCCTTGAAGACATTTAGCGTCCCAGCCTCCACTGCACTCTGCGGCAATGTATTCCACAGGCCCACCACTCTCTGGCTGAAGAAATGTCTCCGCATTTCTGTTCTGAATTTACCCCCTCTAATTCTAAGGCTGTGTCCACGGGTCCTAGTCTCCTTGCCTAATGGAAACAATTTCCTAGCGTCCACCCTCTCCAAGCCATGTATTATCTTGTAAGTTTCTATTAGATCGCCCCTTAATCTTCTAAACTCCAATGAATACAATCCCAGGATCCTCAGCCGTTCCTCATATGTTAGACCTACCATTCCAGGTATCATCCGTGTGAATCTCCGCTGGACACGCTCCAGTGCCAGTATGTCCTTCCTGAGGTGTGGGGACCAAAACTGGACACAGTACTCCAAATGGGGCCTAATCAGAGCTTTATAAAGTCTCAGTAGCACAACAGTGCTTTTATATTCCAACCCTCTTGAGATAAATGACAACATTGCATTCGCTTTCTTAATCATGGACTCAACCTGCATGTTTATCTTTAGAGAATCCTCGACTCGCACTCCCAGATCCCCCTGTACTTTGGCTTTATGAATTTTCTCACCTTTTAGAAAGTAGTCCATGCTTGTATTCTTTTTTCCAAAGGGATGTAGAGACTATAGAGAGAATTCTCACTGTATAGGTGGATATAGATTCTATAGAGAGAATTCTCACTGTGTAGAAGGATATAGAGACTATAGAGAGAATTCTCACTCTATCGGGGGATATAGAGACGAGAGAGAATTCTCACAGTATAGGGGGATGTAGAGACTATAGAGAGAATTCTCACTGTATGGGGGATATAGACACTAGAGAGAGAATTCTCACTGTATGGGGGATATAAAGACTATAGAGAGAATTCTCACTGTATAGGGGGATATAGAGACTATAGAGAGATTTGTCACTGTATAGAGGGATACAGAGACTATAGCGTGAGTCTCCCCTGTATAGGGATACATAGGGGTAGGTTTAGGACTGGGTCTGTGCTCGGAGTTTAGAAGGATGAGGGTGATCTGGTTGAAGCTTACAGAACACTGAGGAGCCTGGATAGAGTGGATGTTGGGAAGATGTTTCCACCAGTCGGCACAGCCTCAGGGTGAAGGGATGTCCTTTTAGACCTGACACATGGAGGAATATCGGCAGCCTGGTGAACCTGCGGGACTCATTGAGGCCTGTGGAGACCAAGGTATCGAGTGTCGTTAAGACAGAGATAGATGGGTGAAGGGGTCAAGGGTTATAGGGAGAATGGGGTTGAGGAACAAATCAGCCATGATCAAATGGTTGGGCCGAATGGTGTAAATTTGCTCCCACATCATATGGTCTTATGGAGAGACTGCATGGGGGCATTCAGAGACTATATGTCCCTCCCCTGTAGAGCATCTAGAGAGAGTCTCCACTGCACAGGGTCCATTGGCAATCACTGATCTATCTCTTTCAGTTCCCTTGGTAACCATTGGCATTGGTTGCTTTGGCGTTCAATGAGAAATGATGTTCCTCTCCATCCAGGCTTCCTGGAGATTATTACCACGGGCAAATGATTTCGGGTAGCCCTGGTTTCCCAAGCAACCAGGAAAGAGCATGACTGCGGAATATTGGAAAGGCCGCTGTTGGCGGAACTGGAACTGTGCGGGGGATCCACCTCCATTAGAATGAGATGCTTTATTCAGGCAGATGGGGAGAGAAGTGTGGGACTGGGGAGTTGGGGGGGGGGGGGGGGGTCACCAACAAGAGGTCATTGTCCTGACTGGCTGTGGGGTCCTCACTTTTAACCCACCCGGAGTCCAAATCTCCCGACGGACTGACAGAGATGGTCGGCAAAAGTGGGTCCCGCAGATTTAGAGTCGAGATTAGAGTGCGGTGCTGGAAAAGCACAGCAGGTCAGGCAGCACCCGAGGAGCAGGAGAATCGATGTTTCGGGCAAAAGCTCTTCATCAGGAATGGTAGTGGAGCCCTGTGGACCCGAGCCACCTGTCACAAGTGCGGCTTTCACAAGGGTTTAACGAGACTCCCTGGAGAACCAGCCACTGAATTCTTGAGGGGACTGTGGAAATCACTCCGAGTCTGTCAGAACAGAAGGGGAAGAGGAGCCGAGGAAGCCGTCTGGCCCATCGAGCCTGATCCCACTATTCACGGAGATTTCACATGTACTCAGTTCCCCTTACCCCCATCACCCCTCTCCGGCTCACCATAACTGCCTCAGGCAACAGTCCGTGTGGAGTTTGCACATTCTCCCCGTGTCTGCGTGGGTTTCCTCCGGGTGCTCCGGTTTCCTCCCACAGTCCAAAATTAAGGTGCTAAATTGCCCGTATTGTTAGGTGAAGGGGTAAATGTAGGGGAATGGGTCTGGGTGGGTTGCTCTTCGGAGGGTCGGTGTGGACTTGTTGGGCCGAAGGGCCTGTTTCCACACTGTAAGTAATCTAATCTAACAACCCTTAATTCCTCTGCTGCTCAAGAGTGTTGGGGCAGCATGGTGGCTCAGTGGTTAGCACTGCTACCTCACAGCACCAGGGTCCCAGGTTCGATTCCAGCCTCGGGTGACAGCCTGTGTGGAGTTTGTGTGTCCTCCCTGTGTGGGTTTCCTCCGGGTGCTCCAGTTTCTTCCCACAGTCCAACGGTGTGCAGGTTAGGGCGGATTGGCCGTGGTAAATTGCCCGTAGTGTTAGGTGCATTAGTCCGAGGGAAATGGGCCTGGGCGGGTTACTCGGCGGAGGTGTCGGTGTGGACTGGTTGGGCCTGTTTCCACACTGTAAGGAGTCTAGTCCAGTCTATCTTCGTCTTTAATGATGTTCAACAAGGCAGAGTCAACTGCTTCAGAACTCCGATGAAGTGTCATCTGGACTGGAACCCTTAGCTCGCTCTCTCGCTCCATGGATACTGCCTGACCTGCTGTGAGCTTTCAGTACACAGATTACTGTGTCTGCTCCTCAACTGCTTCCCAGGGCAAGGAATTCCACAATCCTCTGGGTGAAGACGTTCCACCTCAACTCAGTCTGAAATCTGCTTCCTCTTATTTTGAGGCTATACCCCTTTGTTCTAACTTCGCCCACCAATGGAAACAATCTCCCAGCTTCTACTCTATTGACTGCCTTCTGAATTTTATACGTTTCTATAAGATTCCCCCCTCAACTTCTGAATTCCAATGAATATAATCCCAGTCTAGCCAGTCTCTCCTCATAAGCCAACCCCCTCAACTCCAGGATCAACCCAGTGACCCTCCTCTGCTCCCCCTCCTGTGCCAGGCCATCCTTTCTCAAGTCAGGAGACCAAAACTGCACACAGTACTCAAGATATGGCCTCACCAGCACCTTGTACAGCTGCAACATAACCTCCCTGCTTTTAAACTCCATCGTTGCCAGGGTTAGAGGATTTGAGCTCCAGGGAGAGGCTGAATAAGCTGGGACTGTTTTCCCTGGAGCGTCGGAGGCTGAGGGCTGACCTTATAGAGGTTTATAAAATCATGTGAGGGACATGGATAGGATAAATAGGCAAAGTCTTTTCCCCAGGGGTGGGGGAGTCCAGAACTAGAGGGCATAGGTTTAAGGTGAGAGGGGAAAGGTATAAAAGAGACCTTTTTCACACAGAGGGTGGTGCGTGTATGGAATGAGCTGCCAGAGGAAGTGGTGGAGGCTGGTACAATTGCAACATTTAAGAGGCATTTGGATGGGTATATGAATAGGAAGGATTTGGAGGGATATGGGCCGGGTGCTGGCAGGTGGGACTAGATTGGGTTGGGATATCTGGTCGGCATGGACGGGTTGGACCGAAGGGTCTGTTTCCGTGCTGGACATCTCTATGACTCTATGACTTTAGCAATGAAGGGCAATATTCCATTCACCTTTATTTCCCGCTGTACGGGTCAGTTTTTCGGGAAATGTTAAGGGATCGCTTAAGTAACAACACGGCAAAGGGGAGTCGCTAACTGAATGAAATGTGGACATCCGGAAAGCCACGCAACTGACCCTTTCCTGCGAAAATGTTGGGGGGGGGGAAGGGCCCAGGAACTTCAGTCCAGTTTGACGGGCCTGAGGAGACCAGGCCCAACCCATTGTTGGAGCTTGGTTCGGGGCAAGACTACCTCACTGATCAGGTTGCGAGCACCAGGATGGAAGGTTTACGAGACTAACATGTGGAATAAGCCTTAGTGGGGGGGAAAGCCTAGACGGGGTAGGCCCTGTATCCTTTGTGGCCTGGAAGCCTCCGCGGCGACTCCATTGAAACACAGAAGATGCCGAGGGGAACTGTTCATGGTAGACGTTGAAGGGATGTCTCCTCCTGGGCGAGGACCACAGGGAGGTGATGGAAGTGGTATTATTGGGATTATCATTAGACTTTCAATCCGGGAAAGACTGCGGGGACCCGGGTTCACAATCCCACCTCGGCAGATGGTGGAATTTAAATTCAATCGAGAAAAAAATCCGGACTGAAGTTGAATACTGACTCTGAATCCATTGTCGATTATTCAGAGGAAAGGAATAACCGATTAAATGTCCTTCTCCCTTACACTATCTCCCTCCCTCTCTCACACACTACCCCTCTCACATTCTGTCTCTGCCATCCTTACCTGGTCTGGCCTACATGTGACTCCAGACCCGCAGCGATGGGGGTTGATTCTTTATTGCCCTCTGGGCAATTAGGGGCCGGCAAAAATTACTGGGCCCAGCCAGCGACGTTCACATCCCGTGAGTGAGTAAAGAAAAATGGCCGCCCATTCAAAAGGGAGACGAGGAGTCATTTCTCTCTCTCTCATGGCATTGTGAGTCTTTGGGAATTCCCTTCCCGAAAAGTCAGTGGATGTAGAGTTTTGTAATATGTTTGGTGGCAGAGGGAGGGAGAGATTCCCACTGACCACGGGGGGTGGGATGGGCGTTTCTAGGGGAACGGCAGGAGGACAGAAGAGAGGTTGCAATCAGATCAGGTGGGGCAGGCTGGAAGGGCCGAGTGGCCTCTTGTCGTTCCTTGTTCGTGCGTTCGTGTAGCGTGAGGGTGAGAGAGTACGAGGCCGGGAGCGTGGGTGACTGTGTGGGACAGAGTGCCGGAGAGGGGGAGGCTGGGAATGTTTCCCAGGACGTCAGGGACAATTACTTGGGGACACGGGTTTGTGGTGAGGGAGGGGATGTTTAAAAGAGATGTGTGAGGCAGGTCTGGCCTGGATCGTGCTGCCAGGGGAGGTGGTGGGAGCAGATACAACAGCAGCATTCAAGAAACACCTGAACAGATACATGAATAGGAAGGGGATAGAGGGATACGGATCCTGTCAGTGAAGATAGTTTTAGTATGGAAGAGCGAAATGTGTCAGCACAGGCTTGGAGGGCCGAAGGGCCTGTTCCTATGCTGTGTTGGTCTTTAGAGTGTTGTATGAAAGAGAGATCGTGGGAGAGAGAGGCTATGGGAGAGAGAGCGAGAGAGAGTGTGAAAGAGGAATTGTGGGAGAGCGAGGTTATGTAGGAGAGAGAGAGTGTGTGAAAGAGCGAATGTGAGGGAAATCAAGGGAAAGAAAATATGAGAAAGAAAAGGGAGAATGAGAGATAGTGTGTGTATGAGAGAGAGAGAGAAAGAGAGAGAGAAAACCAGGAGAAAGTCAGAATGTGAAAGAGAGAGGGAGCGAATGTGTATTTGAGAGAGATAGTGTAAGAAAGGATATCTGTGAGAGAGAGAATGTGAGAGAGAGAGTGTGAGAGAGAGAGTGTGTGAGAGGGAGAGCGAAAGGCAGCGTATTTGAGAGAGAATGTTAGAGAGACTGTGTGAGAGGGAGAGGGTGTGAGTGAGAGAGAGAGAATGTGTGAGAGGGAGAGGGTGTGAGAGAGAGAATGTGTGCGCATGAGAAAGAGAGTGTGAGAGAGACTGTGTGAGAGGAGAGAGTCAGTATGAGAGAGAATGTCTAGGTGTGAGAAAGAGAGTGTGAGAGAGAGTGTCTGTGTGAGGCACAATGTGTGAGGGAGGGAGGGAATGTGTGAGAGAGGGAGGGAGTGCAGTGTGAGAGAGAGAAGTACGAGAGAAGGGGGTGGTGTGGGGGGGAGTGTGAGAGTGTGTGTCTGTCTCAGCATGCCCCACCAGCAATGCCCCACACTGTGCAACAACTATGTAAGGTACAGGGGAGCTGGGAAAGACGATGTCTGGATTGGCTACATGTGGTGAGCTGGGAGGAGGAAGGATAGCCCAGTGACAGACAATCCTGTGGGTTTGATCTCAAATAGGAGAGGGTGAGCATCAGAAAGCTGGTAGTGCCAATCACTGGCACCCTCTACATCGTCCCTACAGCCTGGTGTGGGCCTCACACCAGTTTTATGAACAGCTTTGACCAGGGAGAGAAAAGAGCATTAGTAAAAAAAAAAGTCTCTCTCATTGTGTGGTTTCAGGATCAGCTTTGTTCTGATATTTCCTGTCTT
Source organism: Chiloscyllium plagiosum (assembly GCF_037043375.1). Classification (NCBI taxonomy): domain Eukaryota; kingdom Metazoa; phylum Chordata; class Chondrichthyes; order Orectolobiformes; family Hemiscylliidae; genus Chiloscyllium; species Chiloscyllium plagiosum. The sequence goes on from NW_028270182.1 coordinate 13,209,710, forward strand.
AGCTTGGGTGTAACTCCCTAGAGCGTTGGATGGGAAGCTAGGCCAGTGCCTTGTGGACCCCATGTATTGTGTCGGGGCTGAGTTTGACATGATCTTCGATGACCCAGCACTCCCAGCAGTTGGCTCTCTGCTCTCCGGCCACTCAATCATCGATCGCTGTTGTTTCGGAGTGATAAGGATGCTGGTTTATGAGCCGGTTTCCCCGGCAACCCGTTTTGAAAGGAACTGGTGCCTTGGCTCAAAAATCCCGAGTTATATTCCAGGTCGAAAATACACTGATGATGCGATTTCCCGCCGATGGACGGGGATTCTGGTCATTTGGAAACATGTGTTCTGTCACACGAGGAGGCTACTCAGCTGAATTACTAACTAGCCGCTGGCTTTCCAGTTAATCTCAAGTTGCCGATCAGCTCAGCAACACTCAGATACTGAAGCAACCTGTGTCCAAGTGCAGCAAGTGCTGGACCAATATCAAGGCTTGGGCTGACAAGTGGCAAGCATCAACGTTGAAGACTCCCAAAGTAACTCCCTCCCGATTGTATCCGCCCTCTCTGTCCGGCCAACGCGACAGGAAATATCCAGAGATGGTGGCGGTGGGGTCTGGGACATTGACTGTAAGGTATGATTCCGTGAGCCTGACTCTGTCAGGCTGTTGCTTGTCAAGCCCGTGAGACAGCTCTCCCAACGTCGTCACTAGCCCCCACCTGTTAGCGAGGAGGACATTACGGGATCGACAGGGCTGTTTCTGCCGTTATCTTTTCCGGGCGTTTGGCTCAATGCGAGATGATCCGTCACCGCTTTGAGACTTGGTAGAACAGAGCTCGCTCTGCCATTTCTGAGTTGATTGGCTTTCGGTCTGTAGGCCAGACCAGGGAAAGGACGGCAGATTTCCTGAACATGTGTGAGCCAGGTAGGTTTTTTTTTTTCCCCCGTTCAGCACTGGATTCTTCATTCCAGACTTTTTTTTTTAAACCGGTTTCTAATTCTGCTGTGTCGGGAATCGGGCTCAGGTCCCCAGAAGATTAGCCAAGTTTCTAGATTAACAGTCAAGCCGTACCTCCACAAATGGGCACCTCCGGCTGAAGATTGTTGGGAGTGCTTCAG